>NW_010314045.1:25247-50341 GCF_000700745.2 Antrostomus carolinensis
AGGGATCATCCCATCCCATCCCTGCCCCGCCCCACCAAAAAACCCCAAAAACCAAAAAAATCCCCTCTATATGAAATTCCTATACTTCTTTCAAAAAGACAGAAAAATAATTTTAAAAAAGCACCACACATTTCTGGTTTGCAGAGCAGAGAATGACAAATATTACAACCATTCCACAGTTGGAATGTGGAATTAAGATACCTCATAACAGAACTTACCATTTTCTAGGAACCACCAAAAAACCCCAAAAACCAAAAAAATCCCCTCTATATGAAATTCCTATACTTCTTTCAAAAAGACAGAAAAATAATTTTAAAAAAGCACCACACATTTCTGGTTTGCAGAGCAGAGAATGACAAATATTACAACCATTCCACAGTTGGAATGTGGAATTAAGATACCTCATAACAGAACTTACCATTTTCTAGGAATCAAGGAACAGGTTCTGGGCATATCCCTCCTCTAAAATAACGGAAGTCGTAAAGCGCGCTATTACAGTGTTCAGGTCCTTAATGATCCCTTGTTAAAATGTTGCCAAATGTGTGAAGCTGGGCCAAGTTATATATTCTGGCTGTTTTATAAAGATGCCTTGACCCACTTACCTTGAGTTTTACATATTTTCTGACAAGATCCAAGATGAAAGCCCACTGAACTGAGTGTTTGCGTCCTACCGCATGTGGAGGGGCAGGGAGAGAAGTGAGCAGCAATGTCTGCGTGGCTACAACACTATGTATATTCAGAGAAGAAGATGGGGGAGCTCTGCTAAAAGCTCTTCATGAAATACTTCCTATCTCATATGATTAGTGGTGCATACTGGAGCTGGAGGGATGGAGGGAGGAGTATGTAAAGGGTGAATGTGATTTTCCTGTTAACAGACATCAACACAAATAAATGGCGGTTTTGCTTATAAAAGTTTTAGTATTTAGTTTGTTGGGCAAACAAGAAAGGTTTAACATTAACATGCCCCCCTCCCCCATACATACACTCCATAATTAATGAGAAGGAAAGTAATTCTAGTAAAAACGATGAATGTGACCATCATGTGTGGCACCAGACAAAACCAAAACGCAGTGAAATCCTTGATTTGTCTCAGTAGCACAGTTGCTGGATTCAGCAGCTGTCTGGTGAGAGGGTAAGGGCGGCTCTCCCGCTGCAGCCACACCAGGCCCCGGGCAGTGCACACCCTGCTGACGTGTGCCATGCACCGGGGGCAGAGGTAGGGTGGGAGGGAAGGCTGAGGGAGGTAAAAAAACCCCCAGAGTATTAAGAGAAAACACTACAGCCCACCCAAATGCAGTGGCACCCACTCCCGCACTGAACCAGAGGTGGGATCTCTTAAAGGCACCTCTCACTCCTAACAACGAAATATATTCCTCATATTTAATAATTAAAAGACATTTATTTGGGACTGGATTACCAAATGCATGCTGGTAGTTGATTATTAAGCAGAGAGCTGACTTGAACAGAAGAGATTTGCACACCACTGCATTACTGGCTTAGCTAAACAGTTAAACTACATCACTTTAATTGATCAAACAGACCATTTCATCCAGCTTAGCCATACTGGGAACTACAATTAAAATATTTTGTGCCAAATCACTAATGAGATGAGGGTGACGATTTTAACGTAGGACAACACTTTCTCAAACCACAGAAATGCCATTATATCATCATTTTAATACCTAGGGGACTATGTTGACCTTAGATCAGAAATGAAACCCCAAAGGATGGGGAAGAATGAGAGTGGAGAAGACTGCCTCCCTTGTGATGAGTAACTTCCACTGAATCCACCAAACTGATTAGCTATCTCCCACCACTACTGTTACTAATTTAGGAGGCAGGAGAAATAGAGGGCACAGTGGTTTGTTGCTCATGAAAACAAATGAGAAAAAAACCCCAAACCAAGCCAAACATCTATGTGTTCATTGTGTCTCATGGCAAATCCAAATCCTGGACCTAAATTTCAAAAATACAAAGCAACTAAAACCACATAAGCACTCCTCTTTCTTTGTACACAGCAAGTGAGAGAAATGCACCAGAATCTCAAATGGAAAACAGTATTTGAAAATAGCCTCCTCAAAACTTCTCTCCTTAGGACCTTACAAAACATGTATCAAGCTGCAAAAAGCACTTAATATGAAGTTCCTAAATTCACAACTGGACACTCAGCAAGCCTCTCTCCCCCTTAAAAATAGAACAGGCTGATTTCCCAAGTGATCCTGTACATCTAGAAGGCCTTTTATTTAGGGGTGTTTACCGAACAAATTCAGTTGATGAGATGCACGCAACCAAGAGCCTCCCACTACACTTTCAGAAATGTCTTTTACCTTCTTTTCTGACAAGTCATGATCCAGCTCGTCTTCAGAATCATCCTCACTCTGCTGCTGTTGCTGCTGCTCCTGCATGTCCTTCATTTTAATCAGCAGCTCTGCCTTTGGTGCAGATGTGCTGTAGTAAGTAGAATTGGTTGTCAGGGAGATGGCAGACGGCACGCTCTGCTCCTCTTTCCTGGTAAAAAGTCAAAACTTTCATTAGCTGCCTTGACACCCTAATCGCCAAAAAGAAAGGACAATCTTTCAGAGCCACCATTCTGCCAAGCAAAGGGAAAGCCATTACCTATGGAAAGAGGATAAATAAATCCTGGTTGTGAAGAAAACTCGTATGAACTCAGCACACGCCCACCAAAAGCTAAAACTGAAGTAGCGCAGAAGACCTTTCACCATGACAATACGTAAAATGGACCTAAGATACCTCATCTGGAAACAAAATGTGAGGTTACATTTCACTAAGCAGTGCAAAGACCTCAGTGTCATAGAGAGTATCCTTTCAGACTGCCAAATGTGGGATACTGCAGCATAAGTATTTATCTTTTTGATGATGGAATTACACGTGAACTTCTCAAGAAGGCTACAGCATAATTTGTTAACTCATATCAAGAAAACAAGAGACCCACAGAACAGCAACATGGATGGAATTTAATTTTTTTCTTTCTTTGTTCTCATGCACTTCCAGGAAATGCCTCATGCCCACTTCAAGCTGTCTCTGTAAATTTTTCTCACATAAAAAAGGATAAAATATTTTTCCTTCTCTCTCCAGTTACTAGACCAGATGATCTTGGTAAAATATCTAATCACTATGAAATGGGAGAAGTTAATTATTCCTTAAGTTCTCCCACAAACAGTTTTTAACCAGGTCTCAAGGAACTTTTCATTTTGTACAACACTGTTCTTTTTTTGACATTAATGGTACTGTTGGCAGTATTGTGCTTGACTGCTATTCTAACAGAAGGGACCTAGAAAAGCCCCAAACCTCAACAGTGGGAAGATCCTCACCTTCAGCCCCCTGGGAAAACTGACACGCTTTGGACAGCGGCTTACAAGGAACGATTGGCCTACAGAGAGTAATACTCACTTCTCCTCTGAAATTTTTGGAGAAGGAACTTTTGGTAGGAGCTTCCTGCGCTGCTGAGCTTCTTCTAGGAGGTGTTCATCTTTAGGGAATATTCCAACCATTAGATCCATTGTTGTTTTTATTTTCACATTAGGATCTAGTATGTCTGCCAGGGATTTATCTCTTCCCACAATCTCTCTGGCTAGTTCCTCTGACTTCCAGTCTTCAAGGGTCTTCTCTTTGGCCTTTACGTAGCTGACTGCTGGCGTGGCAGCACTGCTGTCCTTCAAGTTGCTCCCAGGTTCTTCAGCTGGTTGAGGGTCAGCTGGTTTGGTTCTGGCTTCTGGCTCTGGCTCTACACTTTGTCTGGTGTACGCACAGAATCGTGAATAGGATTGCTCAGAAGTGCTGAGTGTTTTGATTTGGTCCTTTTCCAAACCACTGGGTAAAGCAGGAGGCTCCATAGTACTGACAAGACTTTGCCGACTCTCCTTCTCTGCACTGCTCTCAGAATGAACTATCTTGATGGGCACCATTTTCACTGTAGTATTGTTGTCTATAACCCTTTCAATTCTGGAAAATAAGGAAAATTCATCTTTAGAAATGGAAGAACCTTACATCTCAATTCTTCTCTGCAAATCAAAGGGGAAGCCCAAATATGAAAAATCATAGATAAGAGATCTAGGCAATGGAACATTCATTGCACTGTGCCTCGAATTCTAAATGTACATGTTTTATTTCCTCCCCACAAATTTTAAGTAGCATTAGTTAATTTGTAAGTAATCCTAACGCCAGCTTTGCACAATACTCATGGTACAGGACTTCTGTTTCCTTCCATCAACGTGTAAATGCAATCTCAGCAGCCAGGCCCCAGATTTGAGACAGTGCTGCTGAACTGCCCTTTCACCCCTTTGCTGCCACACGCACAGAGGAAAACGCATCTTGAGCTCAACCTCATCGCCTCACACAGATCCAACAGTGGCCTCAGCTTCTGGCCCGACAGGCGGCTTAGCTGCCTGGGGAGTTTGTGATGTCCTCACATCCATTCCCAGCTCTTCCACGGGAAGAGACAACAGACCAGATGGAAGCATTCTGCAGGCAAGGCCTTTGCTGAGCTACAGGAATGACAAATAATCACACATGGAAAACCTGGAAATAATTCAAAACTTAATTACATGATTTAAAAAAAAAAAGAAAAAATCTGTATTTGTAAAATTTCACACAAGATACAGAAGTTTAATAAATAGATCCCACCATAGTGTCCTATTTTTCTACTTAAAGAACAACAACCAGCCTCTGAAGAGGATAACACACAGTTCTAGATACTCCTTTTAAGGGAAGCTTAGAGCAAAAATTTTGTAACGCATAGCACAAAGAACCATCCTGGATATTCAGTAAGGCAAGCTATTTAAGGAGGAGGCTAACTTAGAATTTTAAATTGGACAAAAAAATGTTAAATAACATTACTGAAACATCTGTACTGTATGTAAACCATGTAAGAAACTGAAGTCTAGTTTGGTGGTTTTGAGTTTGCAGAAAGTTTAAAATTATTGTCATAGTGTGGGTTTGGAAGCTCTACAGCAAGGAAAGGAACATTGCCTGCTAGCTAAAATATCTGGTTTCATCTGGCTGGGTTGCTTGCCGCCTTTCAGATAAGTGACCAAGACATGCTGCAGCTCTCTTCCTCTAAGTGTGGGTGTGTCACTTTCCTTCAAAATAAACTTACACTTTATTGTGCTGTACTTTTATTTCAAAGGGAATAGCAAAATATGTTTGACTTCATATTTTTCATAAGTTGTTTCTTATATTTTACAGGTACATTTGCTTCTGAATGAAGGCACAGCCTCCCAATAGGTATTTACGTGCTTTGTGGACATGCTTTGGCGCACTGATCCGACTTTTGGGGCAGGTTTTCCAGCCCATGTCGAACCCCTCAACTCCTATTCAGTCGTGGCATTTTAATTCAGGGTGACTGTAATTTTAAAGAGCTTGCTCCCATGTCTGCCACTCAGCCCCAGCTGCCTGCCTGCAGAAGTGGGCTCTCCTGGCTGCAGCAGAGCTGAGCAGAGCCCTGCCACCACCCCCAACCCTTTCTTTTGTTTGTTTTTAAATAAAGCCCACACCTTTTGGAAGGAAGACTGGGAAGAGGAACACATTTTTGAATTTGGGGAAAATATGAGATGCGTGCATAAGTGTGGGGAGGGCAACTGAAAGAGAAGGGCTGACTGCAATTCTTCATCTAAAATGCCCAGCATCTGTTTTGAGACTCTGAGTACATTCCTCTCAGCCTAGTAAAAGATTTTCCAGATACTTAAGGCATCATCAAGTCAACTGACTTCAGTCAGAGCAAAGACAGCTCAACACCAGAAATTCTGTTTCTGCAGTCACTATCCCCCTGATTTCTGAAGGTTCTCCATTTGTGGGACCACGGCATGAAATTCTGCTTGTGGCCATTATGAAGCTTTACTCCAACCACGAGCACAGTCACTCCTTGACTCGAGTGTATGTTTACTGGAAATTTATTGATGCACATCTCCTGATGCACTCTTTTTCATCTTTATTATTGCTAAACAGTCACCTTTGGAAATAGCTGGGTTCTACACACCACCAGTATTTCCCCATGCTACACTGTTCTACCTAAAACACTGCAGGAAATCCTAGACACTTACTCAGTTTATCCTGTTGATAAACAAGACACCTTTCTTCAAGAAGAGTAAACAGCAACATGCTGACATCATCAAACATTAGCTGCCCACAGCATGCAAACTGGCATGTCCAAAAGCTCATACACAAAGAGCCAACAGAAGTAGTAAGCCAAATCTAATTAACTGCATATTAAGATAAATCTACTTGACATGTTTTACTCATATGAAGTACATACCATACAGTAAATACCACACAGAAGGTTGAGAGATATGGCCTGCATGTCTTTCCTTTTTTGCCACACCTGTTTTATTGAGTAATGTAATTATTAACTGGGGGCAATACATGGTGCACAAACAAGAGTTGTCTGGGCTTAAGAACTTTAAATGTTAACAAAAGATTTTCAGGGTAAGTGAAGTATCTGGAAAAGTATCTGGAAAATCCAGTACCTGAAGGGGCCTACAAGCAAGCTGGGGAGGGACTTTTTACAAGAGCAGTTAGTGACAGAACAAGGAGAAATGGCTTTAAACTGGAAGAGGGTAGGTTTAGATTAGACATTAGGAAGATATTCTTTCCTGTGAGGGTGGTGAGACACTGGCACAGGTTGCCCAAGGAAGCTGTGGATGCCCCCTCCCTGGAAGTGTTCAAGGCCAGGCTGGATGAGGCTTTGAGCAACCTGGTCTAGTGGAAGGTGTCCCTGCTGATGGCAGGGGGGTTGGAACTAGATGATCTTTAAGGTCCCTTCCAATCCAAACCATTCTGTGATTCTATGATATGCCCATCACTCAGATATGGGCATATAACTTGGCACACCTCAGTGCTCATTTCAATATTAAAGCTTAGTAAAAAGGAAGGACCAATACAACTACTTTTCTATGCATCCTTAGTACTTATTCATGAAGCAATATATTAAGGAAGTCATTACTAACGTCTTCAACCTTTGCACATAGATGCTAGGGTTTCACATGACTTTGCACTTTTCATAGTAAACTGTATTACTACTTCATGTTAAAAACACTGCAGGACAAAATACCATTTTTTTCCAGTTACAAGAAGAAAAACATCAAGGCATGTTTAGGAAAAAAAAGTGATTCATGCTTTCTATGTCATAAGGCACATTAGAAAACAGCATGATTGAGTCTATCCAACCACTTACATTACAGCAGAGAAAAGCTATTCCAATGACTTTTGCTCAGAGAAGTAACCTCTGCATTCATTCGGCTCGGAGGTTTTGTTTTCATTCTTTAACCATGGAATTATAGTGCTGAAGGAGTCATGAAAACTAAGATCCCTGATCTTCTTGGAAGAGTTTTTTATCTTGTGGGAGAATAACCTTTTATGATGTTAGCAGCTTATGACAGACACAGCAATCAATTAATTTCAGCTGGTTTGTCTAATTCTGAGTTTATCTAGCCTGGGAAAGTTCTCCCACTGAATTTTCAGCCTGTCTCAACCAAACAGTGCGGTGGACCTCTCTGCACACTACCTGGAGTGCTGGGCTTCATTGTAAAAGCAACGTGAAAACAGTCATGATTTGGCAGTGTACCTTACTGTGAGCGCTTTCAAAACAGATGTTCTCACAAAGGATACAGCTTCCCTTCCCACATCTGCTTTGTCCCCACACTGATTCATATTCATATACAGACTCAGGTGGGGGAAATTACAACACAGAATCTTTCATTTTGCCCAGACTTACAGTGGAAAATCCATTTGAATCCATCCCTTTCATTTTCTACTAACTGCCAGCTGTAACACCTGAGCAGCATCAGTCAACTAAAAGAAACCAATGACCAGCTGAAGGACTTTAATGGTACCAACTGGAATTTCACACAAGTCTTAGGTCTCTTTAGGACATGCTGGGATGGCTCATGTTTAATGACACCAAAGGATGTGTTTTTAGTAAAGAAAATGAACAGTCAACCATTAATAAGGTCTAACTGGGCAAAAAGTATCAATAAAATAGTAAAGGAGTTACATCTAGTACCTGGCTGGGTTCTCATCCTGTACGGACACAGGAGGTTTATCAGTGAGCTTCTGAGGAGCAAACTGAGGAGAAGGGGACCTTGATGTCTCCATGCCAGGTTTTTGAAGATACCGATACTTGGAAGATAATACAGATTCAGATCTAAGGTGCGTTTTTTCTTCTAAGTGCTGACAAACATTCTCCGTGGATGAGGCTGGCTGGAGCTGCTGTGGATTAGCGCTCTTCAGTTTTCCATTGAAAGCTGCGGGACTCTGACAGAGAGAGGAGTGACTGGCAACTGCTTCAGTGGAGCTGGGTGAGGAGGACGGAAAGGGCCGGCTGGGCGCTACCAGTAGAGGTTCCGAAGAGGTGCCAAGCGATGGCACAGAATTATCTGGTCGCTTGTACTTATCTCTCTTAGGTGGCGGCGGCCTCTGAGGGGCAGGTCCACGCTTCTTGTTCAGCAGCACCGGCTCTACCCTATGGTTCTCCTCTCCTTTGCCGCGGGACAGACAGGAGTGGTTCTCATTCAAGGTCTGTGGCTCAGAGCAGGGGAGATGAGGCAAGCTGCAATCCTTGCTCTTCTCGTTCACGTTTTCCTGAGAGTATCGGTAATCACTAGGCAACGTCCCGGATCTCCCCCGGCTCTCATGGGGCAGAACCGTAGGCTCTCGTGCATGCAAAGGTCTGACAGATGCCTTCCACTTGTGGCCTAAATTCTGGTCCAGCTGATCCCTCTTCTGTGGGTTTTCCCTCAGGGCCCCTGTGTCAGCTTGCCTAGAGAGAAGAAAATGTCATTAGTGCGTGGCTGATTTATTTTTTCCCTCGGCACGAGGCCGCTGCACTGATGCAGGAAGCTTGAACACCAAGATCACATCCAACATTTAACACCAACTCCTCCAATCTACAGTAACTGTACAGCACAAAGCCATCCTCTCATGTATGGGCACACACGCTTTACCTAATCTAACGTGATGAGTCAAAGCATAATGTCAGGCTAAATTAGGGTACAGAGTGACACAGGATGCGACACAACCTTCAGGTAACCCCAGGCGCTGCAGCGTGCACGGCACAGCCAAACGCGCAAATGGTGGTAGAAAATAAAACTGTCTCATGAAGAGGAATCTTAACACTAAAATTTAATTCTCTTCTTGCTCCAGAGTCAGTAATGAAGTGTGGAAAACAAGTTTCTTCTCTATATGCAAAATCAATACTTCAGTGTCATTTTAAACGTGACTTGAATACCATGAACTTTAATTATGAATGTGGAGGTTGAATTTTTGCATAACTGGTGAAAAATGAAATGAGCGCAAACAAAATGTTAGCTGAAGCTGAAACACTGGAAAAGGGAAAATTAATATCTCCTGAAAAAAAAAGGCAGAAAAGGAAATTTAGAAATGATAGAATTTTCCAGTCAGGCTTATTTTAAACTTGAACTTCTTTTGCCCTGTCAGCACAAATGACAAACAATGGCCAAAAAGGCCTTATCTTAGACAGAAATATTTTTGGGTTTGTTCCAATTTCACACTCTATTTCTCTAGCCAGGAAACAGGCTTTCACAGCTCCAGGCTTGTGCTTTGCCACAAGACATGTAGTTCATTTGTGCTCACCAAATAAAGACAAATTGGGAGAGAAACAGAAAGCAGGAAGAAAAATAAAAGGTACCTCTGGAGCCCTGAGAAGAGACAGGTTTGCTCTCTGCTTAAAGGAAGCTGAAGAGACACTGTGAGCTTAGAAAAGAAGTAAAGTAAAAGACTTCAGAGAGCTGCTAATATAATTTATGCTACTAACAGCCCTGGTCTCTGCATTTTGAAATAGTAACCCTGTAGACATACACTGCCCAAGCTTTCTTTCAAGGGGACTGTGAAAGAGGCATCTTTCCTACCTTACTCGTAAAGTATGGTTAACTTGAACTTTGAACATAAACTGGTTATTAACATTACTGTCCCAGTTTTGAGAATGTCTATTGGCAGTTAACACCACTGTGTATCAAAATGAAATTTGAGATGAAAGTACATTGTGGGAAGACAAACTGATTAGGTGTGGGTTCTACTTTCACACCTGTACAATCAAATTACATTCAAAATTATTAATTTTTAGTCCTTGGATCTGTGGTATTTTAGCACTCATAGAAAAAAGTTCTAAAAAATTCTTAGACATCGTCATTAAAGTGCTTGGCGTATGGGATTTTTAATAATTGCTCTTCACATTGATTTTTACATATCAGTAATAAAATAGCATTTTACTTCCAACAGAGATGGCTTTTTCATAATTTAATTAATGAACAGTCACATACACAACCTCTCTCTCTTATATGAAGTGTTAAATTTTAAAATTCAATTTTAACATGCAAATTTTCCATTTAACATGAATGAGGAGCTGAATATTGTTTAAACTCAGATCTCTTTGTATTGCTCTTAACTAAGAGCAGGTGGTTCAGACAACCTCAAGTTGTTTGACAAAATTCAGAGTCAATCTCTTTTACGAAACAGGCTTGTGCTGTTGACTCCTTTTTCCATTCATTGACTCCTATTTTAACACTGGAAGAAAGGCGGTTTTGTTAAGTAAAATGATGTAAGGCCAGAGAGACCAATGCCATTCAGATTTGGTTACGTGGCATCTCTAGAGTCAGCTGGTTTTCCCTAGTGAGTTCAACGTAAGCAGAACCGGGCCTGTAAATAGTTCCACTAATTTTAATGGAAATATTTACCAACTGAAGCCTGCAGACCCTAAGCATGAAATACTGTGTTTAAATCAGCGTTTTTCATTGTCTAGATAACCCATGTTATCTAGAGCACACTTTTCTCCTAGTTGACCTGTGCCAAAAAATTCTTGAGGCCTCTCTATTCATCTTCACATACAAAAGCCATAACACAAGACAGGGCAACAGCTGCACTTAGGTGCACGGAAGAATCAAGGGCACGACACAAAATGTCGCAAAGACATAAATCACATGCACCATCTCAGCCAGTTTGCAAAGTATACATTGAATTTGGCATGCACATCAGGAATGGGTGTGCTGGTGGAAGCCAACAGGACAGAGTATACCACCAATCTGACACGTTTACACATCCAAAGCACGTGACCAAATTTGCTTAATATTACCCTGGCTCGGAAGCTATGAATGCTTCAGTAGCCCTGTCACCTTCCAAAATAAAGTAAAAGGAAATAAAGAATCACAGCACAGAGAAATTTAGAGATGCTACATTTGCAAACGTGGAGATAAAATTCAGAGATTACATACGTGCCTTCATACAGCTTCCACAAAATTAACTGAACAAAATTTTGCAGTGCCACAGAAAATGGGTCTGAGGAAAGGTGGCTACATTCAATGCTGATGTTAATTTGCATTCAGAGTGAGTGGGTCCTCATGCAAAACATGCTTATCACATTATTTTGGAGAGATTTGAGCTTACTGTTGAGAAAGGAGGAAAAGAAAGCAAGCTTCAAGCCCCAGGAGAGGACAGTGGCAAGAACCTGCAAAGGTGTTACATTATTATCAATACCAAGAAGTCCACTAGGCTACTTTAAATCTGCAGGTGCTTCATATAATGATATGCCCAGAATACAGCTGTTTCAGAAATGAGGCCAGCAGGATTATGCAAGGATAGCGTACCACTGACAGGAACTCATCATTTATAACCAAACATTGCAAACTGAGAGAGATGAAACAGTTTTAAATCATCTGTAAACATGACAATAGACTTAATTATCACTTTAATTCTAAATAACAGACCAGTTCTTATCAAAAACATTAAACTTCAAATTATCTTCAAACCCCAAACTCCCCACATCCCCATGATACAATGCCACAACTACCCAAATGCAAGAGCCTTCCTGAGGCAACAGAATCGAGAAAGCTCAGACCACGTTCCCATTCCTGGCACGCGATGACATTACAGCTTTGGCTGTCAGACGACTTACACCACTCAGTTAACCTGAACTGCAAAGGAAGTGTAATCGACAGACCGACGCTGGTGATACCAAGTGGTATCAGCAAGGGTGAGTCTAGCACAGGAGGCTAACATGAGCCTTTTCTGCTATACCTGCTTCTGCTATTTAGGTACAGCAGCCTTCGCATCCAAATAGCGGGGGGCAGACACCCAAAGTAAGCTTCTAACTGAAAAGGAAGAATTAATTTATTACAAAAAACAGTCCTCCACATTTTTGAGAAGCTCTCCTTTAGAAGAAGGCTCAGCTCTCCCAGAAGAGGTCTGTGCAGAGAGGCAAGAGGCTTGTCAGTCAGGTAAGCTCGGGAGGAGCTCTGCTCTCTGGCTTGCATGTTCCACAAAGAGGCCACAGCCACCAAACGCTACCACCATGGGGGCAGATGTGTGTCTCCATAATGGCACTAAGTATTTCCTACCCAGATGGCCAAGTACACCTGTCTGTCTCCTTCTGGCTCTGTTAGCTTGGGGCACACATGCTCAGGACTGGAATGCAGAGGCCAAGTAAACACTAAGTCAGGGAAATCAACCAAATCTCCTCCCCAGTCCAGACAACCCCAGGTCCCCCACCAATAACACACCAGGCTATTTGAACAAACCAGAGACAGGTAACAGTCATGTAAGCTAGTGCATGCAAGCTAAACCATGGAGAGCTACACACACACACACACGTTAATAGGAGCCTGCCAGTGGAGTCGATGAGCAATTATGAGAATTAATCATTACGTATAGATGCCTATCAGAAGGATAACATTTTCAGTTGCCATAAAAAACAACCCCAAATCACTTTCTTCATCTGCCCCATACTCAGGATTTAGCTAAATCTGGACAGAGAGGTAGAATGATCTGACTTAATGTCATGTCTCAAGAAATGAAAGTCACTTTGATCAGCTCAATGTGCTTGATTTTTACCTGCCTGATTTACAGTTTCTTGAGAATGCTTCAAGCCAAGACAAACAGTGCCACAAGACACTCCAACTTTAAAATCCCAGACTAGATAAGCTTTGCAAAAATGCATTAGACAACATTTGAAAAATGCATTGTTTGTTAAAGACCTGACCTCTGTGCAAAAGTTTCACCACAAAACATAAGCACGGTTATGTAAGCAAAAACGTGTCCTGCACTAACTTACTGGCAAAAGAGAGCAAATGGAGTGTCTGTTTCTGATTTAGCTTGAATTCCTCCTCAAACACTACAAGCTACACTGGAACTATGCGTTCATACCTGAGTACGGCTCCTCCATAAAAGTCCTCACCCTGCAATAACAACCACCTCCTCCTAATCAAGGCCACAGTTCTGCAGTCCCTTTAAACTGATCTAAATGCAGATTTTTTTGCCAGAAGAGGCAGTCTCCTCCTTAGTCCACTCTGATTTTGTCTTCCTGCTCTCTCCATTGTATTAGCAGTACGATTGTACAGCCCCACAGAAGATTGGATCAAGGAACTAAGGAACTGACCTGGCTCGAAACAGACAATTATAGGGCTTAAAGCAATTCTGGAACACTGTCTTTGCTTATGCCCAAACCCTGTTTACAGGCAGAGTCCTTTCCAAGAGGCTACTTTTTCAGCCGTGAGCTTTATGTGCTGAAACTGTGTTTTCATTGTGCATTTGCCCAGCACTTGGCACCGTCGGATCCAAAAGCACTTCCGCAACAGCCTTCAAATAAGAGTAGTTTCTTCTACCCAATATAGTTCTGCTTAAGACCACAACAGGATGCTACAAAGTTGGAACAGGATGCAGAAGTCGGATTGTTCAAAATTTAGGAAAATGTTTGAGGTCTAATATCACATTTTAATCCATGTTGATATGGTCAATGCAATCTAATAGATTCAGCTCACCCTAAAGAAGACTCTACAAACAAACCACACAGTGGTTTCACTGTCTAGGGGATCAATTTAGTTGCCAAAACACAGGTGTCTTCTAATATTTAAGAAACATTAAATATTCAAAGGCATCAGTTCCCCTAAGAGGTGGCAGCTGGAAGCCAAGTGGGATAGGCTGGGCTATCTCAGGTCTCACTAGACACCTGTGTTTAGCTAACTCAGTCAAGCCCAAGATCTCTATGGATTATAAGCTGATTCAGCACTTCACTTGCGTGCAGACACGTTACTTCCATTAGGTATCTGAATCCTCATTCTGAGTCCCACATGCTTTTTCTTTCAGAGGCTCCAGGACACCAAAGGTTTTGAAACCCTCAAACTGGTTTTACTATTGCAGTGCCAAGGAGAGACTGACACCAGAACACGGCCATTTGGACATCCAATACAAGGGTAAGTATTACCAGCGGTCCATTTTTCTGATGAGCACTGTATCTGCTATCACTACTGAGTCAGTGCAGCACACGCTGCCCACCGTATAGTGACACATGAAGCACATTCCTAATATGCCAAATGAGAATTTGGACTACAACTACTTAGAAATCTTTAAAGATAAATGTGTAGAATAAAGGACGCTCCAGAAAACAGATCATTTAACCACCAAGATGGCTGTACCGTGACGGTCACTCCAGAAAGAGGCACAGCATGTAAGTCACTGCAAAGAAGTAGAGCTGTTCACTGCCTTGGTCTGAAGAGACAGATGATGACAAATAACATCCCAGAAGCATTATGGAAGCAAACAGTCTTAAAATCAAACCATGTGTCAAGATGAAAAGAATAATGAATGCTGAATGATGAGAGAGTGCTCATGATGCGAGTCTTGGTTTCCCAATTCTGTCTCTGAAAGCCTGTTAACGTCTGTGCCTGGACGGCAGCTCTCTGTTTAGTCAGTCACACCAAATACAGCTTAGTTCTTGCACCCAACACGATAAAGCAAAATGTCACTCTAGCTTAACAACCCTTGCATCATCACCTGGCTTTATCACAGAACGAAATATGATAACAGACACTGCTCGCCAGTCCGTCCATCCCACCAGAATTTATCTCCTGTCCTGCCTGCATGGCAAGGGGTTTTCATCTCACATCCTTTCTCTTTCTAAAAACATTACCTCTCTCCCCATGAAAATCAGAAACAAATTCAACAGACCCACTCTCATTCTGCAGTAGATAAGCAAAGATATGTTGATGGATGAAATGTAGGCCAGTCAGTCATGGGTAATGCACAATGCACAGGCCCACAGTAAAAATCAAATCCAATTAAAATTAAATTTCTTATGACAGCATAGGGGCAGAAGGGAAGAATCTTGTGGGAAAAAGGCAGAGAGAGGGATGTTTTTCTTTCCTTAGTTCAGAAAATAAAAGCCCCTCCTCCATTCTGCTGCACATCAAAAATCAATGATAAAAGATAATTTTTATGGCTGTATTCTTACTTGCTTTATCTCCTGCATGCCTTTTCTAGCATACAGGGGATTGCCTGCATGGAATTAAAATGACTCCTGCTCACTTAAGTCAAGCAGTTAATGTGTTCTGTACTTACACATTGAATTCAATCATCAGAATATCCCAACAGCATAACAAGAGCCATCATATTACACAAATGGCAACCACTGCAGAGACAAAAGACAATACTTCCCAACACTGCTAACAAGGAAATCACAGTCACAATAAAAAAACCTCAAAGAAAAATGATTGTTTCATCAATTTCCTAAAAAAATAATAAAAACCACCCCTACACTCCAGTTGCCACTCCTTTGATTTTTTTTTTCTCATCTAGACTTTTTTTCCCCCTGATATGCTGTTGCTATTTTCTTGTTGCTATTACTACTGAAAACAGCTGCTTGCAGCTGAACAAAAATTCAGTAACAGCACAGAAGCTATAAAATGAAACACTTTGTGAATAATAGCTAGGTCACCTGGGTTTCTCACATAGGCACCAAAATGAACACATCTCTAAAGGAAAAAAAAAAAAAAAATCCTAAATCAGTTATTTAAATTAATCAGCATGCATATGTACACATTTCAATAGCCATCATTTCACTCAGAGCCACACTCACCGCTTGCTTCCAATAGTCACATCCAATTCTCTCACACTCCCAGCTAATATCTCCTGCTGCTGTGGAAAAGGTCTTCGTGCAAGCCTGCGCTCACAGTAACAGGCTTGCCAGGAAAATAACGAGATGAAAATCTCTTGCACCACCCCTAGCCGAGAGGAACCCCGAGCCTGGCACCCTGAGCCACAACAACGGCACTGCAGCCCTCAGTCCAGAAAACAAGTATTTTCGAAAGGCGCTGCCTTCTAATTCCAGTGTGCACGATGCCAACTGTGAAAACAAAAGCTGCTAAAAACAGCGCGCCTGTGCGAGCGTATGCACACAGAGCATCTTAGCTGGAATTAACTCACGTTTTCCCCCTGTTCTCCCAACCCATCACTGAACAGAGCAGCCCATTAAGCTAAGCAAAATAAAATTCTGTACCAAGCATTGCATCATTCCTAGTTTGCTACTGTAGCTTCTGCTGATAAGAAGACACAGTCTGTACTCAAAGACCTGGAGAACAAAAGAAAGACTGTATGAATTAATACTGCAAATTTCTGTTCAGAACTGACAGGAAAAGGTAATTAAGGTGCGTGCCTCTAGCTGTTTCTCTCGCGCTTTAGCACTGAAGACAAGACAGTCTTACCAGGATTTACAGCTGTTTGCCCATATTCACTGGATCTGCAAGCTTTGCATCCCTGCGGAAGTGCCAGCCAGCCTAAAAGCCTTGCAGAACTGAATCTGCCTCAACCTCTGTGTCTCATTTACTGTAACACAGAGGATTTTCAAAGCCATGCCTCACAACAGCTGGCTTGTTTTTGCCTGCTTCTTATGATTGACAAGTTCATACAAGCTCCGTCAACTTTAACCTTGATAAGTGAAGGCTTGGTCTGTATTATATGTTACATCATCAGAAACTTCTGACCTCAGGGAAAAGATCTGAGACTTCAAAGCTTTTCCTTTCCCCCACACCCACCCCCTGGATTTGGTTATTTTAAAAAAAAAAAGATTTAAAAGACCTTTAAATTTTTAAGGGTTTTTCCTTTCATTTTTGAAGATCTTGATCCGCATTTCAGCAACAACAGTTCTGCAAGTTTTAAATATTTAAAATGATTTAGAAAGACCAGTGTGTTACTAGGCTCCTTCCTGAACAAAGTTCAAATAACCAAGTCTTTCATTTTAGAGGAGAGTCCTCATCAACAGCCCTCCAGCTTGAATTTTTTTGCATGTGTTGTGTGTACAGGCACTCTCTCTTGCAGGAGATTCAGCAGGGGAAGAACTAAACGCTTTCATGCTGCATGAGCAAATTACCACCCCCATGCTGCATCTTTAGAAACCAAAGGCATCGTGGCCTTCATCAGAGCAAAGCTCAAGCTCCTTTCAATTCTTCTACAAGAACACAGTAAATACAATAGAGAAATTGTGGATGATGCTTTAATATGTATTAAACAATCATTTTAAAGATGACCACTTTAAGAGGGAAGTGCTATTTACACTGCATGCAAAATCACATACAGCGGCTAGATATTATGATACAGCACCTATATCCAGTTAATATCCACCTGTAAAAATTTTATATCTCCCCTAAAATTTTTGTATCTCCAAAAGCTGTATGTGATTTCAAGATAGAGAGAGAATGATTTCAAGAAAACTCACTTCTTTACATAATACACCACCACTGGATAACAAACTGTAGCAAGTCTGGTTGGCCCGTGCATGGAAATAGATGTTAGAGCTGTCACATTACTTTTTAGTACAAAACTTTATTCAGATTTACTGGCAGAGAGAGTCTCCTGCATGACAGCAAATCACAATCCATGTTGCCTAAGGGCTTACAGCAGAAGGTGAACATTTCACAGGCTAGCTTTTAGCACCACACCATAAAGCCACTCCATATGTTAGAAATATACAAACTGCTGCACCGAGGAGACAAATCAGTCACCTATTTCCAAAGATGTTTTTCATCAAGTAACTTAGGGGAAAATTAAATCTACAATACATCAGCATATGATGCTTTTATGAGGATAACCACTGGAAACTATATCTTGTATTATCTCTAATCTCCCTACTCAACTGTTATCATTAAAATAGCCACAAGAAGATACCTGGATTTCTAGCGGTGCAATGAAAACTTAAGTCTTTAGTTTTCATTCTAAACCTCTTTCCAGGGAAAGCAGTAAAACCAAACTGGAACACAAAAATGGACTAATGCTTACAAATTTATCTCTGTTGCTCCCTCCATGAATTTTTTTCTGTGCCTTTCCTTTCACCCGCCCATAATTTCAGTACCTTCAGAATCATGTCTAGCACCTCTCCCAGCTTCTCACACTTGGTAACACTTACTTTTGGGGGCAGGGAAGGAAACTTCTTATAAGAAGAAACTACTCTCCAACACTTCCTTCCATCAGATCACAGTGGCCTCACATACCCCTAGCTGCCACTGCATGCACAGCGGAGAACAGATGTGCCAGCAGCAACTCAGTGACAGGAACTTCACTCTGTGTAAGAAGCTGGAAGTAGAGAGAAGGGGATATGTGAGGTGGGGTAGCTACCCTCAAGTGTAGAAACAGAGATTCAAAATTCACCTAACACAGAATCACAGAATAGAATAGATTGGAAAAGACCTTTAAGATCATCGAGTCCAATCATTAACCTCACACTGACAAGTCCTCAACTAAGCCATGTCCCTCAGCACTATGTCTACGTGACTCTTAAACGCCTCCAGGGATGGGGACTCCACCACTGCCCTGGGCAACCTGTTCCAATGCCTGATAACCCTTCCAGTAAAGAAATTCTTCCTCATATCCAATCTAAACTTTCCTTGGTGCAACTTGAGGCCATTTCATCATGTCCTATCACTTGTTACTTGGTTGAACAGACCAACCTCCACTTCTCCATACCCTCCTTTCAGGTAGCTGTAGAGAGCGATAAGGTCTCCCTTCAGCCTCCTTTTCTCCAGACTAAACAACCCCAGTTCCCTCTCAGCTGCTCCTCATCACACTTGTGCTCCAGACCCTTCACCAGCTTCGTTGCCCTTTTCTGGACATGTTCCACCACCTCCATGTCCCTCTTGTAGTGAGGGGCACAAAACTGAACATGGTACTGAAGCTGTGGCCTCACCAGTGCCGAGAACAGGGGGAAGATAATTCCCTGGTCCTACTGGCCACACTATTTCTGATACAAGCCAGGATGCTATTGGCCTTCTTGGCCACCTGTGCACACTGCTGGCTCATGTTCAGCCAGCTGTCAGCCAACACCCCCAGGTCCCTCTCTCTGCTGAGCAGCTCTCCAGCCTGGCCTTACTGAAACTCATACAGTTAGTCTTGGCCCACCAATCTAGTCTGTCCAGATCCCTCTGCAGAGCCTCCCTGCCCTCAAGCAGATCAAAACTTCCACCCAGCTTGGTGTCATCTGCAAACCGACTGAGGGTGCACTTGATCCCCTTGTCCAGATCACTGGTAAAGATGTTAAATAGTAGTGGCCCCAGTACTGAGCCCTGGAGAACACCACTCATGACTGGCTGCCAACTGGATTTAACTCCATTCACCATCACTCTTTGGGCAGGGCCCTCCAGACAGTTTTTTAGCCAGCAAAGTATGTGCCCATCCAAGCCATGAACAGCCAGTTTCTCCAGGAGAATGCTATGGGAAATGGTGTCAAAGGCTTTACTAAGTCCTGACAGACAACATCCACAGCCTTCTCTTCATCCACTAAGTGGGTGACCACGTTGTAGAAGGAGATCAGGAGAACAAAGGTAGAAAGAGAAGCCACACTTCAAGGGTGTGGGGAATGAGCAAATTGGATGGAGAAGAACCAGGGCTACATTACTGTAGCGTACTGTAAACCAAGCGCAGGCTTTGGAGACAGTCCAGCACCCACTTAATGAGATCCAGCAGTTGCTGGTGAGCCAGAGCGGAGCATCACACAGACCTGCAGGACACGCACCTGACAGCCCCTGGGCTGAGCAGGGCTGGGGGAGCCAGGAATGGGAAGGCAACGGGAGGAGCCTGCAGGGTTTAGCACTCTCACTTACCCACAACCAGTCCTAGATCCCCCAAAAAAAGCATTTGGGATGCCCTTGAAGAACCATCTCTCAGCTCAAGCAGCCTGAAAGTTTTAAAATGGACAACAGGAAGAAAAAAAAGGGTACAAGTGGGACAATTTATCATGCAATTCCTGCCTTGATCCTGAGGTATGAGAAGAATCTGGTTCAAAACTTTGCTGCTGAAGAGCTACCCTGTGCCAGCGGCCATATGTATTTAGACTAATCACTCTTGAAAGATCAAGGATCCACATTGTGGTATTTAATTTTGAAAAGGGCATTTACATACAAGAGAGGAATATTTTTAAAAGGAACAAGCCAGATGGTATAATACTAAGAGACAACATGCGACAGAAGATGCAATATATGAAATGAAACCCAGAGAGAATGCATTACACCTACCAAAAAACCAAGACAACCACCCTTTTTCCTCCCCTCTCTCTGTTCCCTCAGAAGGCTGGATTAAACAGTAATTAAAAGGACATCCAACAGAGAACTAAAGTCCTACCCAAGTAAGGAAAATCCAGAACTACTCTAGGAAAACAGATGTATAAACACAGTAAGGGGAGTGGGGGGGGAGGGGTGGGGAAAGGCTGAGGTACAAATTCTCAAAGGTGTTAGGACAAAAAAGGGAAAAAAAAAAAATCTGCTTTTTCAAACACAGGTATCTGTCAGGCAGATCATAGGGCCAAACTACAACAGTAAGAAATCAAAGAAAATAAGTCTGCAGCAGAATATCAACATGGACTCCCCTTCACATCTGCATGAGCAAAGAACAGCCTGTGCAGGAATTCTCAGGTGCTGTCCACCATTAAGTGGGTAGTCATGAGTTACCTGGGCTGGATGACAATCACCTGAAACTCCCCCAGAAGCAACTGCTGAAACAGTAGCTGCGACGCACAGCCGCCCCTTCCTCTGACACTTGCGCAACTGCTTGAGCACAGTGACATACGCAGTGTTTGGGGAGGAAGGGTGTGAGGGTGTTGAAGAGAAAGAATAAGAGAAAGACTAAAAAAAAAAAAAAGTCATTATTAATCTGCAGAACTTCAGAAGCATAAACTGAACATCTAAATTAAGCAAACAGGTAGAAATTATATGAAGAGATTCAGCAGCTGCACTAACTAGTGTGTTAAAATGACCAAGAAATCATTTGGGCTCACGCAGAAAAGCAGTGTCCTAGATGCCTTACTATTCTTAAAAGGAGTTGCTACACACGTGGACAGTAGTGATCTGGATGACAAGAGACTATTTGGATTTTTAGAAGATTCTTAAAAAAAAAAAAAAGAAATAAAAAATTATCCTCAGCAGAGGCACTCCAAACTTGACTGCCACAGGACAAAGTCGCTTGTATCATCACACGATTAACAGAAGCGGTTAGATCCAGACGATTTACAAAAGGGGTGGAAAAGAACGTGGTAACACTGGCTGCTGTGAGGAAATTATTCTGAGTAATAAAGACACAAGCCAAAGATTTCCTACCATTGAGTGAACGAGCCATAAAACAACAGATTAAATTCAGATTTAATAAATGCAAAGTAACCCACAGGATAGCTTTTCCTATACCTCAGCAACATATACAATGATGTACAACTGAAATTACTGCTATGCAGGAAGGAAAAGCTGGATGTCACAGACCATTCTATGAACAATATCATCCCCATACTCCACAGCAGTTAAAAAAAACAAAACCAAAAACAGAGAGAAAGAAAAAAGTCAAGATGAAGGAAACATTATGTTACTTTATGAATGTATAGCGTATGTATATGAATGATGTTGTTGCAGTTCTCCCACTGTTCCAAAAGGAACATCTGAGACACAGAAGAAGAAAATAACGATGGGCAAAGCCATAAACAGCGTTCACAGAGGAGACACCCCACCCAACCCCTCAGAAGTGGTGCTTTTCCTCACAACACATCAGCACACAAAGCTATGGATGTCAGAAGTCGATGTGGGTCCAAAACCTGTTAGACACATTTCTGAAAGAAAAACTCATCAAGATCAATTAACCTCAAATGCTGAGGACTGTGCCTCTTAGGTGCAGACCAGCAGAGGCTGGGCAGGGATACCCAGCGGCACGGCTCCGTGTTTGCCCTGTTTGTGCGCTGTCCAAGCATCTGCCACTGTTCAGTCAGAGAAGAGAGCCCTGCTTAGACAGACCTTTCGCCTGCCCTAGCATGACTGTTCTTAAGAATCAACTTCCCTCATGTATCAGCGATTCAAGGTTACACTGGCTCAAAGTGTGATGTTTACTTAGCTGTTATTAGTCAGTCACACACACTAGCACACTGGAAAGACACAGTGGTTCATGGCAATGTAACCTGTACTAATCACAAATATTTACAGAAATCTAAGGATGATAAAAGGTGTCAGGGGGCTCCCAACAGATGAACAGACACTGCTGGACTCTCCTTTGCTACTTCTACATGCACAGGAAGATCCACAGAAGTATTTTCTCAGATTCAGGCAAAATACAAACTTTGAAACAGCCTGTAAAAAGACTGTACTGCATCACCCTGTAGTTCATATGATACATACAATGACATCATTGGCAAAAAAAGTGGTCTGACAGATGCCTTAATAACCCATGTCTTAATGATACAGACATGCTAATATAAATAACAAGGGCTTCAGCAGCTCACGTTCTTGAAGTCTTTGTTAACAGCTTGTGAGGATGCACATTTGCTCTCCTGCACTTCTTTCAGATGGTGACAAATAGCTGCACACAACTTGCAGGAAAGGGAAAACTGCAATTGGTTTTTTATTTTTAACTTCATGCAAGAAGGTATTTTCACAAGTAAATTAACTGTCATTAGTAATTCAGATATATGAAATATTACTTCAACCAAACTGATATGTTCTGGCTGCGTAAAAAGCACGTTTTCTTTTCCCTTTAACTGAGTAGTTCATCTCCCTCAAAAATGAGCACTTACACCTTTTTAACAGTCCTTATTATACGTATACTGATTTTAAAAAGAAGACACTTCACTTTATATGCTCTTGAATAAAATTAATGTAGAAATTGTTAGTACACTGCACATTAGATGAAAAAGTAACCATGCACATTTTATAATTTATTTCCTACAAAATACTACTTGTTAGGTCATTCTATACTTAGCAAACTAACAGGAAATATTTATTTTCTTTAGAAGAATTTATGTGAAAAATGACAACAGCTGTAGGTTAAGTGTAGAACAGTGAACTTGGGACTTCTTTTGCACCATGAAATATTGAAGCTTGTTAATACATGCCATGAAATGTTTACCAAAGTAATTTTTCACCGATTTGTAAGGATGCAGTTGCCCAAGGTCATACCATTTCTTCCTCAAGAGGAAAAGGAAGGAAGGGGAAAATGCTTTGTTTATATAGTTCTGGTTAGAACATTAAGCTTGGGCATTTATGCCAATTTAGGCATCAAGAATGACTTCTACTTTGGTTTTGTATGGTAAAGGCTGTTCCTCTGTCTTAAAGAGCTGAGACAGGAGCAACTAGCAAGGCATGAAAAGTCTAAAGGAAACGTCTTGGAGTGTTTAATCAGAATTGAGTCATGCTGTGGTCCCATACTTGACATGCACATGCTCCTCTACTTGACACCTCTTAAACATTGCAGTATCTTCTGTGACCTGTGATATCGTAAATCCTCTTCCACTTTTTGAAATTATGTAAATTTCATAGACATTGCAGAAACAAATTAATAGAGCTACAAGTCAAATGTTCTTAGAAAGTAAGTAAGAGCAATGGCCATTAACATTGCTAGTAGATGGCAATCTCAAGCATTAGATCATAAAGCATTATTCGTTTGAAGCAGACTGACTTTTGTGTGTGCCGTGTCATCCTGCAGGAAGCCACAGACTACAGGCCAGAGCACACACTTTCATCTTTAACCTTTTGAATGGCTATGTAGGTTCAGAAATTGTGGAGACATCTCAAGGGAAGTTAATGATATAACCAGCACACGTCATTCAACAAATACAGAGAGAGAGACCTGTTTGAAGAAGGACAGACTTCACAGCTTTTCTTTTGTAACTAATTTGAAATAAAGAGTAGCATCATTGAAAACAAAAAAGCACCAACTTTTGTTTTACAGGTTATCAGACTCACATAACACTTCTAAAGAAATCTAAGTTAAAAACATATTTAGAATTGCATCAAGCCTCAGTATAAAAATATTCAGCTCGTCAGCTGACCATTTGCACGCCTGTAAGGTCATGACAAGAGTGGCTTGGTTCTTGCAGGAGGGATGACCATGGTTACTATGGACCACTGCTTTATCCTCCTATAAAAATAGTACTTTAAGATACATAAAATTGCAATTTAGAAGAACACGTTGTAGCTTTTCTAAAAAGGGAGACGAAATAACCTGAATTCACTGGAAGCACTCAGTAATCTCAGAGGGGAAAAACACAGCCCAAAGATGAAAGGAGTTCACAAATGATCTTCATCAACTTTTAAAAAACCCCAACTTTCAGAAGTAATGTCAATTTAGGTTTTGCAACTGTGTGCTAAAAAAAGCACACACAAAAAAATACTGTAGCAAAATGAACCAGCAGCAAAAAGCCCAGGAGAAAAAAAAACCTGCTTATCAAGCACTTTTTTTTTTTTTAAAACCATTTGCTGTTACAATACTCCAAACTTTTTTCATTCTAGATTCAGTGCATTAAAGAGACTTCATATTTCTCCTGAAAGTAATCAGGGAAGCTGTGACAGTAAGCATTTAAAGCTTATTTAAAACCCAAATTATTATTTTTTTCTGCAAAATAACTGGAGGGGAGGAAGGCCAGAGGCACCCTGTAGGACTGGACACTTTTTAACCCAGAGAAGGCACCCGTGGACTTCACAGCTGGCTCTCAGCTTGGATCCCTGCACATCTAACTGGCACAAATGCTGCGGTGCTGCTCCTGTGTCCAGCACAGTCACGTTGGCTTTGGTAGCACAAAGTCAACTGTCGCACACAGGCCTCAGTAGCACAAATTAAGGGCCATCAGCAATATAATCCAAACCCAAATTTTCAAATAAAATATTAAATACAACCACAAGAAAGACCCTAAGATTTGGGTAATATTTATGCTCTAGAATATACCACAGATTAGGCAGATTTGCTAGCCATTTGCAGATTGCTAGCTTTTGAAAGTAGCTTTTGCCACAAGCAGTCCAGTTCCTTTTGAGCACAGGAACACCTTTTCTTTTTTTTTTTTTTTTTTT
>NW_010314045.1:50379-54173 GCF_000700745.2 Antrostomus carolinensis
AGCCATTCATCATCATGCAGTGGTAGTTCACAACAAAGGAATTAAATGCCTAAATGAGATATTTTATTTAGTTTTTTGAATACAGAAGACATATAAGCCCCCTGCATAACACAAGCACTGAGTGAAAGACTGAGAAGAGACTATTTTACAAAACCTCCTGTAAGCAGTGAAATGCCCAAATACAACATCTGAAATAGTATGCCAAAATAGGCTTTGAGTTAAAAAAAAAAAAAAAAAAAAAAAATAAAAATAGGTTTTTGCAACTGGTACCCAGTCATGTGATTTTCATGGATTCTGTGATCACAGAGCAAGAACTGTGCTGCACAAACACTGCTAAAATGCTGGCGTAGGAGTACTATTCACATGCTTTTGTGACTAGAGTTCAGCACTGGTGGATGGAAATCCTTTTACTTGTCCAGGGATGCTGTCTGCCTACAGAAGCACGGCTACTCCCGGCTGATTGTGCTGCCACCTCCCTTCTCCTCTCCTCCCCTCCCCTCCAGCCCAATCTCCCCTCTACACGCCTGCGCGCACATTCACACCCTCATGGGCTATTCATTTTGAAATCACTATGGTAAGTACAAAGGGCTACAAAGAATTAGAAAAAGAGCAGATGGTCTCTTCAGCCGGGCCATAAGCAATGCAAAATACAACTGTATAAAACCAACAATAAATACTAATTTTTTACAAGCTTTTCCTGTCATGACTAGAGTACATGTTTGCTATAGTTCATTATCTTCTCTCTCCTTGAGAGATTAATACCACTTACAGAACAGAGGAAAGCCCGTAGAAATTGTTTTTTCCTATACATGTGTTTCTTCTACTAAAAAAAACGGAGCTATCAAGCCTGGCAGGAGCAGCGTGCTGCCCACAATCTCAGTTCAGCTGCCACACGCCACTTAAGCAGCCGCAGCACCAGCGATGGCTGAAATCGCTGCTTACAGCACAAGGGCTCTGGCAAGCTGCGGGCCAGGAGGGGGGCAGCCCCCCTCACACTAGACATTTAAGGACTTTAACTGCATTGTGCATAACGTCATACATTTGAAAAGGGTCTGAAAATACTGTACAGTTTAATTAAACATGAATTAACAGAGAAAGGCAGAGCTGATCAAATGGCAACAAAATTTTTGGTGGCTTCTGTTCGTGTACTGCATTCTGTAAAGGCACAAGGAGAGAAAAGTCCAATTTGCAGCACTACTGTGTTCCAGTAGCAACCATCTTTGCCAAGGATAATACTGCAAAATTGTTTTGGAAAACGTCAAGCACTGCCTCCCCTTCCTGCTCCCCCCAGCTCCCCACCAAAAGCCTGTAACTGATAAATATGAAAAATATCTGAATCGTTTTATGCACACAAATAAGAATCATCTGGCTCCGAACAAACTGTAATGCACTCAACACTTGACAACCTCTTCAAGCTCATCCTAGAGTCCCCATAAATTTCAGTCCCAACCTTAATGCTGTCATGCATGTTGAAGTACGTGGGGAGAAAGAGGGAAACAAGGGAAACAGGCATTGCAAAAACTCTGAAGTCAACATAGCAAAACTTCCAGTTTGGGTCAGGAAAAGATCAGATCGGAGTTGCCATAAGACATCTCTTAAAGCCAGAAATTAAGAAATACTTACCTTACAGTGCAGTTCCTCTCATCCAGATTGTTAACTTTAGAGAAAATACGCTCCCCATCTTCCTTTAAATCTTCTGCTTGCCTCCTGACTTCAACTGAGACTTCCTAAAAGTGGTTCATAGCACAAGTAAGATACCAAGTCATCATGTTCCAGACTCCTGAAAATCTGTGATTATGGAACCTCTTATTTGTGGGTTTGCTCTGTTGAATATACATGAAGTCAACAGCATAGCATGTCTTAAGCTTGTTTGGTTTTAAATGGTACAATATGCTATGTGACCTCATGCGCAGCGCTACCGACCTGGCTGTGCTCGAGTTACTGCTCTGCTGATCTCCAGAAGAGCTCAGCACTTGTACAAACCTTCTCAACCTCCACTTGGCAAAGGCAAAAAAAATGTGGTAAAGGAGTGAGAGAAGACTTGCTCAGGTTTCAGAAGAGGCAAGCACGCACCGGCTTTCGAATCCCTGAGCGCGTACTTTAGTTTCTCAGTAAAACACACAACACCGCTGCTCCAGAACTTAATATTATCTCACTGACTATCTTCAAACAACCGCACCCAGAGCAGAGCTCTGCACTACAAACACCGAGCCTGCAGGAAACTTAATTGCGCATTAGCACTGGGATCATCTGAATCACACCCGCGGAACAACGTCGTTATTTACTTCAGTCTGTTGTAAGCATCTTCAATGCCCTTATCACCATATTTTCCAGGTGCCTAAGCAGGTGTCTGCTTTTTGCCCCAGGAGGCCTATACTGAACTTAAAGGCACTGACTAATAAACCAGAAATGCATACATGGAATAGATTATATGATGATTTTTTTTCTGCTGGGTAGGCAATTATTTAATAATTTAGTTAATTTAATTTTCAAAATAACTTCCAGGTGAATATTTCCAGTGCTTGGAATCTCTGCCCTAGTAAATTATCCACATAGTTAAGTCTGCACATAGAGTTCAAAAATAACTCTTGCAAAACTTAAAGACACTAAAAACTTAAAGAAAAAGAGTCCACAACTTTTAGTGAACAATATACTTTGTTTCTTTTTGAGCTATTCTCATTCTGCTCCCTGTTTATACACACACAGAGATGCTGTGTGGATGTATGCACGTATGCATGCAATGTTTTTACCAAGAGGGGGGAAAAATAAGGAAAAAATAACATACAACTGCATTTCCTCAATTCTTTTCTTGTATAAAGTGAAGTTCAACACGGGTTGAACACACTCTGACTCCTTATATGTATCAGGAAGTCTTGTAGCAGCTTGAACACCACTTTTAAATAGAGAACTTGAGACCTAGTTTCTCTTGTTTACTTCCCCTACCACCTGCCAACCATTCTCTGGCCCAGCTCAGTTAAAAATTAACTTAATATTTACTTGCAAGTTGAACAGACATTTGGCATCTAAGGAATAAATTTATACATCTTAAATCAAGCAAATTGACACAAAATAAAACATGAAGTTTCCTTTGTTGCTGTGGTGCAGCTTTAACGTGAACAGGCATATTTTTCATCTCTGAACTTTGTTAGGCAGTTTTGTCCTATGTAGCTTTCGCATCAAGCAAGTTTAGAACAAAAGACTAAATCCATGGAAAATTATTAGACCATTAACAAAACTGGACAAAAGTAGGTATTATTTCCACTTGGAACATTTTTCTTCATAGTTTCAGAGAACTGCAAGCCTTAAAATGGGGAAGGCAGCCACAGCAATGAAATAACAACTCTGGGTGAAGATTGCTTTGATCCTCCTATACCTCTACTATAAAAAGAGAGGATATTATCAAATCAACCAGGTTGTTTTCTTCCATCTGGCTACAACACACAAGAAATTACTTGCTCCAATCGCTCTTTGCTACACTCAATTCCTATGCAAAACAAACTTTGATCTTCTTCATTTTACTTATGAGAGCTACCCAAAACAGTTATTCTCTTACTGACAAAAGGCAAACACCACACTACATTCGACTCCTTAACTGGAAATTTTCATTGCCACAGGACAAAGGGCAATGGGCAAAAACTGGAACACTGGAAGTTCCAGATAAACTTAAGGAAAAACTTCTTCACTGTGAGGGTGACAGAGCACTGGAACAGGCTGCCCAGGGAGGTTGTGGAGTCTCCATCTCTGGAGATGTTCAAAACCCGCCTGGACGCCTTCCTGTGCAACCTGGTGTAGGG
>NW_010314045.1:54215-66073 GCF_000700745.2 Antrostomus carolinensis
GCCTTCTAACCCCCACCATTCTGTGGTTCTGTGATTAAAATAATCTCATTCCCCTTCCACCACTTTCCTGTCCCCTCCCAGACAATTTAAAGGATTAGGTGAAAGACGTGTACCTGTTTGTAGAAATCAGTAGAAGGGGATGATCTAGACCTCTCATGGGTGTACTGAGGTTTCTCATGTTGTTCGTGGCCTGCATCAAGGATATTATCAGCTGAATGGTACCTTCCTGAGCTCCTCGGCTCTAGTGGCTTCCGCTGCTCCTTCCACGACGCCTGATACTCTGCAAAGGTTCCCAGGCGCTGGGGCTGTTCAGATCTCACAATCCTATCAGCAGCCTTACTGCTACTACTATAATGGACGTTATCTTTTGAAGCATGTGTAGTTTCAAGTCCAACAGAGGCTGCTCGACCTCTTCTCTCATACCATGACTCCTCTCCCTCTTGTCCACCATGAGCTTTCCTATCCAGCCTCTCGGGCTGTCCCTCAGCTAGACCGCGGGGAGCTGGTTTCTGAGCCGATTTCCTATACGCAGGTTTACTTGTTTCTTCAAAAAATTTCCACCTGTCTGCAAATGAGCCCAGGGCTTCTTCAGATGTATTTGGATGGCAATGAGCACGGCACTCATCCTCTGACACCCCCACCTCATTCATCTTCTCTGGTTCAGAGTAAGACTTCAGTTTTTGCTCTGTTGTGAACCTCTTCCTGGCTCCAACGCGAGAAACGTGATGAGTGCCGCTCCCTGCAGGGTTCGGTTTAGCTTGTGTAGCCTCAAGGAATCCAGACGCATCCTCAGAAACCAAAGCCAGTAACGAGGAGTTGTAGCTACCAGGTTTCCGCTCGGGTGACCTCGGGAGATATTCAGTGGGGCTGGGTTCCAAGTCCCGCCGTTTGAAGGACGTCGCCCTCAGAACCCTGGCCTGTGCTTCCTTGAGGTGATCTTTGTAGGTGCTGGTAAAGTTAGTGTCTGGAGAGGTGGTGACATTTGCTGCTGAATCTGGCTTCCAGGTCTCATTGCACTCCTCTGTTTCAGAGGACCCTACTAACGTAGCAGTGCTTCTACTTTTCTGCAGCTTTGCCCTTCTCATTTGGATCTCATTTCTCAGCGTTGTTGCAAAACGATCACTCCTTCGTGCCTGTTTAGACAAGTGGGTGTCAAATGGGGCCTGTCGTTCTGTTACTGCTTCTGGGCTGTTGTCAGACTGTTTTTTCCCTTCCTGAGCTAAAGAGTGCAACATTGGGGTCTTCTGAGGAGAAATCTTGCTACTCTCATCTTTCCTCCACCTAAAATCCTTCTGAGCAGATCTGTTTTCAGTGGTAAGGACACAGCCCTTCACATACTCCTGTTGACGGTACCTAGTTTCACTTTCCTCAGAGCTGCTCTCAAAGTTTTTCTTTTGTCCAGACTTTTCAGTATGATGGGTTTTTTTAGCTTCTTCTAATACAACACACCTAGCACCCCCCTCTCTGTCCACTGGGTAATGACTACTGTTCTCACACCCTTTCAGTGAAGATTCAACAGATTGTTGAGGTAGATAGTATTTTGGTTTTTGAACCATTGTGACAACTGCAGGAGTTTCATGAGGTCCCAGCGATGCATCAGCCCCCGCTGCGGGTTTCCAGCTGTCGTCCTTGAGTTGCAGTGGCTTTGAGCTTCCCTGAGCAGGCTGTTTTGCTGTCACGCAATAATAACGGCTCTGTCCAGTGTTGTCCACCTTCTGTTCAGCAGCACTGTTCAAAGCAGAGGAAGCGTTGAGGAGACTGCCTTGGTTTGGACTGTAGTCGTGAAAATGATCCGCAGGTGACTCCTGAATGCCACTATAGGACAGATAATGCTGCTGATCTTTAGGTGCAGCTGAGATTCTTGCATTGTGGAAAAAAGTGCTCTCATCACTGTGCTGGTGCTGGTGGTGGCAGCTGTAAGCAGGCTGTGCAAACCGAACGTCAGTGCTGGACAAGGACGACTGCAGCCTGCTGACAGTTCCCGCGGTACTATTGTACCTTTCACCAGCCCAAGAAAAAGCCAGCTCTGAACTGAGATCAGATTTGTGATTTGAACTGCTGACCCTCTTGTCACATGCTCTGGAGAGCTGCCGCTGCTGCTCTGCGGCTTCCAAGCTCCAGTCACTCCTGGGCTGAGACCGGTTCAGGGCTGTAAAGTGCTGCGTGCTGGCACCCTCTGAGAACACGGGGCCATGGGCTTTCTCATGGCCTTTGGTAGCAGCAAAGCTGTCACTACGGAGAGGTGGAGGGGGAGGGGGAGGAGATGAAGACTTTCTCTTATCAGGAACATACCAGACAGGTCCAAAACTGGATCTTCCAGAGCTAGTGAGCTTGCCATCAGGGTGTTCCTCTATTCTAGGACCTTTGTTGTTCTCATATTGGATGGGAGCTGGCAAATACCCAGGTTTGTCCTCTATTACACTGTTGTCATTCAAGAATTGGCCAGACTTGTTTCCATGCTTAGCAGTCTCCCAGTGGCCTACTTTGTACAGCATGTTCTCTGTCGAAGAAGTGTCTGCACTGGACAGAGTGTGGTCGGGGGTGCTAGAACTTGTGGAGAAAGACCCGTAGGCTGAATCCCGTTTACTTTGGCTTCCTAGATGGTCAATGCTACTGTTAGACCTTGCAGAAGAAAGCCTTCCATACTGTGCTACTTGTGGAGTGTGGTCCCAGCTGTCCATACTTCCCAAAGAGCTGAACTGGTCTGAAGTACGATGTAGACTTGACTGATCCCACGAGTTTGACAGGTCATGAGAAGAACAACTACGGTAGGAAACAAACAAAAAGCTTCAGCGGAAACATACCAATCAAAAAATGCCACAACATAATTATAAATACATAGTCACCGATTTTATTAACATTGGTTAAGATCCATCTGCATAGCGGTTACTCAACAAAAACAATCCAATAAAATTGGAAGCTTGAACACAAAGCAAGGGCTTTACCTTCACACTCTGCCACTGATTCAAAGCTTGACACTTTAATAACTAACTCAACTTCCCTTTTTAAGTTTACCAATAGGTTATACACATTTATCTCCTTGAAGGCTCCCTCTCCCTCTGTAAATTGTTGATTTTGCTGACTTTACTTTCAGACAAATCTAGTTTGAGCTCCACCAGCTCCCTCTTTCCCAGGACAAACACTAACTTATTTTGCAGCTTACTTTCCCAGTATCCCAATTCTTCTAGCTATTAAACTCACATACTTCCTTGTTCATCTTTTGTAATCTCACTCTAAACTTCTTCAGTCCATAAAGTTATTCCCTTGTCCTGCTTATCCAGATCTGCCCATTCATTTAATATTTTTGTTTCTAAACAGAGGTTCACTAAAAACATTTGTCTCAAATGCCACTACTTTAGTTCTGATCCTCACCAAAGTGGTTTCAAACCGCTCTCAGGCTGACACCCTTACAACAGCGCCATTCACTTCCACCCAGTTCCACAACACGGACAGGAAAACGTCAGGAGGAGATGCCAGAGCAACGTAAGCTCTGCATGGCCAAAACTAAGCTTCTGACCTTCCTTCCAGAATCCTTATCGATACCAGTTCCTCTCTGCCGCTCTTTCCTCTACAGAAACATCATCTTTGACCGTGTACTTTCTCTGGTTCATTTGCCTAGAACACGATTTCAAAATCTTGCTGCTTCTGTTGTTTTCCTACCCAACCAGTTTCGTTCTGTTTTCTTTCTTTTATATCTTTCACAGCACCCTCCTCCTGTCAATCCAACACACTGATGCCGAGACGATAGTCCTTCCAATTATTCTCATCACGTCTCCCTGTTTGAACTTCACTGGCAGCCCCTCCTGCTTTTATATACCAAATTCAAATTCTTGCCCTTGCATGCAAAGCCCCTTGATAGAAATCCCAGAATTAATCCACTTCCCTGTAGCTATAATTATACGAAGCATCTATCAAAACTTGTGCAGTAAAGAAACCTGTGAAAGCTAGCAATGAAGTTAGATTAGTCCACATTAAAAAAGAAAATATACAAAGAGTGATACAAATCTTTTTCTGTCAAAAATACTGCAAATTTCAACTAAACAGTTCTTTGGAATTCAGTATTAACATCAGAATCGCTTGCCCCCCCCCCCGGCTTTATTACTATAGTCTTTGTAACCTTTTTTTATGCAACATGGTCAAAAGTACTTTACGTGAAATAAGAGAAGGTGAAATAAGAGAAGGTGAAGTTTGTGCTTATTTTCTAGAAGCATTTTATTAACAAGATACACTAGCACTGGTCATCTGGGTTTTTTGTTCTTTAATTCTTTTATTTATATCATTTTAAAACATCTTGCTGAATACTCAAAAATGTCTTAATTGTCTTCTTCGGCAGACACTGTGGTTCATGTTAAAAGTGTCTTGGTCATTATTAGGTTCTCCTTTGTTAATGAAGAACATAAGCCAGATATCGCTATGAATTGCTGATATTTTTCCCCTTCTGCAGCACCAAGGAGATACTTGGCATTGATTAAAATAAAGATGACACTTGTGCAGAAAGCCTCAATTTACAATTTAAAATTCTTGTGTAGATCTGCTGGTATCAAATGTGAAGCAGAGATCGTCAGCATCAGAGGTCAAAGCCCTGCTAGAAAATGTCTAATGGAAACAGCAGATGCAGCAAAAGCTTCAAAGAAAGGAGAGGAAAGTTTCTGATGATGTGCTACTGCAAAGCACGGCCTCCTGTGGTCCTCTACTGCAGGACTATCCTCCCACAAACTCTGACATGGAGGGGAGTTCAAAAGCCATTTTTCTGCCCAAGCCTGGCATCCGAGGATATCCCTCCCTCACTAGTTTTTTTAGAGTGGATTCACAAAAGCATCTACACTGCTGGTGGAAGTCTGGCAGGTAAAGCCCAGAAATAATCTACAGACACCATCCTTGGTCACTTTGGCCAATAAGCACCCCCTCAACCCTGGGGCACAAGCTTCTGCTCCTGGGCCCTCCCAGAAACGACAACATCTCAGCAAATCAGACAACATTCAGACCACAGGGGATTACAGATTAGATGTACCTGACCCTAATTGCCCCCAAACTTCAGTTTAAGCAGCCTTCTCAGAGCACATTTGCCTCACACCCACACCTGTAAGGCCAGAATGAAGTAAAAGAGGTTGCTGGTTTCAACTGCACACCCAGGGGCATGGAAAAAAAAAAAATTAAAAAAAATTATAAGGTCCTCTATTATAGTATAACCTACTGAAAGAAAATGCAGGCCCTAAGCTTTCAGCAACTTAAGACAGTTTACATCCACACCGGCCAGAAAAGTGGGGTGGGCTAAGAAAACAGTCTGTGTCCATGTTGTTAAGGTATGACTTGTGTGAAAAAGACAGCAGAAGACTCACAGAAGGAAATTAAGGTCTAACTCTCTGGCCTTGTGTGAGAAGCACCCAGGCCTGGCCTAGTGCTTCCAACATAGTTCAGTTTTTGAATTAAAGTCACACGATTAAAAAAAATACACGTATAGTGGTGGATGTGGAGAGCTGTGCTCCAGAACTACCCTCTCTCCTATCTACACTGGTACAGTCTCTTCTGGTCCATCTTCCTCTAGCTTCGTGCACCTTCTCAAAGGTCCAAATTCAGTAAGCTGGCAAAAAATCTTCCCCCTCCCCCCAAACCAAACCAAATCAAATTGCACATAGCTTAATCTAGTGCCTACCTAGCACAATTTTCAGAGGGTTGTTCGGTCCAGCTGTGCCCCACACCCCCAACATACAAAATCCAGGTATATCTGCTTGGAAGAGAGCAAAAGCATCTCTCCCTCTGATCGAGCTCTTGGTGTTTTACAAGTGATTCAGCTTTCACACTCACAGAGAGAATGCAGGCAGGCAGGTACATTCACAAGAGATTTTAGGCTGTGAATACCAACCTTAGATGCTTAGCTCAAGGTAGGACAAGAAATTCCAGCATATACCCTCCCAGGGCTATTTCTGTTATCTCCTTGCATACTGCTGCTTTCAGATACCAGTTGCTGTGCATCCTGTTCAGCTGGGTGCTTGACTTGGGAGCACACGGTGCATCTCTGTTTTGCGAATTGCACTTTGGAAGTGGGGAGTCTCTGAAGCTGCTCACCTTCTCTTTTTGCAGCCAAGCAAGCCCAAAGAACCTCCCTCTGCAACCGGGATCCTCAAAATACCCAAATCCTCCAGCTGGCACACTGGGAACGCTGGGCCTCCAGCAGCCGCAGTCTGAGGTCAGCTCTGCCGCTGAAACTGTCTTGGGCAACAGACACCAGGCCTGAGAGATCTCCGGCAGCGCCCTGGGAACCCCGGTACTAGACTGTGCTGAAGCCACTAAATCTTTCAGCAGCATCTGAGAAAGCAGAATTTGCCCTTTTCATTAGTACTGATGTCTACCAGCAGTTGCTGCTATTTCTGATCTGCGAGGGGAGAAGATTGCTCTATTCCCCTCCCCTTTTTCCTTCCCATCCAATTTCCTGCCCAAAGCTCATTTCACACTGGCCTTGAACCAAATTAATATTTTTTCCTTTTTTAAATATTGCAATTCACCCAGCTCCTATCAAATCACACTTTGAGCCATATGTCTGGTAACATTTTACTTTAACAAGGTTCAAGGACAACCATCAGGAAGAACAGGAAGCATATACTGATTTACAGCCCTGTCAGAAGACTCAGTAGACCAAAAGTAGCAAAACTCTTGAGCTGGCATTGCAACCAGGAGCTCTATAATTACGTTTTTAGAACTTTCTGAATTTTGTTTCTCTGTACAAGGACTTTTACTGTCTTCAAATCTATAAATTTCATTCAGCTTCTCTACATGAAATTTAAATACAAACTCTCTAAATCAGTGTAAAACAGCAGCAATTCTAAACAAGGATTTGAGAAATACAATGTGCTAAAACATCTGCTCATGACGTATTACAAAATGCATCTAAAAAACCTTTCTGTCTAAATGTTAACATTCATACTCTATTCAAGAGCAGATAGCAAGTTATTTTAAAAAGAGAAGAGAGTTTCTAAAGAAAACAAACGATGTGAAAAAAAATTGTAAAAAATGACATGAAAAACTAAATAAAATCTTGAAAGTATGAATGTTCTTCTGTTATAACTACCACATAGAATCAAGAAGTAATGACAGAAAATGTACAGCAGTAAGTACAGAAAACACAAGCCTACTTTCCCAAATGGGACTGGATACCAGACTCGCTTTCTTTAACGCTCAGCATAACTGGGGCTCAATAGGAACTGAGAAGAAAAAAGCAACTAAATAAAAAAAAAAACCACAACAAAAAAACAAACAAACAACAAAAACCAAGCAAACAAACTTGTGAAAATTATGAAGAATGTCACCTACCAGCATGAAACAAACAAGAACCTGTGACCAGACACAAACAGGCATTACCTAAAAGTTTAAAGATTCACAAGTGAAGCTGCATGGGTGCCAGTCTTTCTTCCATAGTGCTAAATGAGACCTAACAAATATTAAGGTGCTTTAAACAGGGACTGAACACCATCGGTCTTATTACCTCTCTACACAAGCAAGAGCACAGCTGTAGGGAAGATCAGATTACACAGTGTAACTAATAAAACCAGTAATGCCTTAAAGTCCAACAGGAAAACACTGTGTACCCTCCCTTTAGGAAAAGGCTTTTTAATACTCTGAAACAGTATTTTTCAGTTTCTTCTTGCTTTACTATTTCATTTGAAGTATGGCAATTTTGATGGTTTCTTTTCGCTTACAGAGGTTTAGGATTTTACCAGTGGACACTGAAAGGAAATGCAGAGCAAGGCACATAACCTCCGAGTGCCTTTAAAGCCAGTTTCTTACCTCTCAGTCACGCGCACATATCACATACTGTTTCTGAAATCGACTTATCCGTACGTCAGACTTCCCATGCTCTCCCTTCAAGCTTTGACAGGGCAGGCAACACTAAAGACACACAATGCAACCGTTCTGCATGCCTGGGTTGAAAAGACACTCAGTATCATGACCGACATTATCACTGTCTTGCTGCTGGAGCTGAAGCAGGGACTCACCTTGCATGATAGCGCGAGTGCCAGGAAGCGCAGGCATTGGAGGAGGAAAGGTGTGACGTGGCCGTCTCAGGTTGACTCTCTGTAAATTTGGTGGCGTGCCAGGAGTGGGGCCTGCAGGCTAGGTCATTTCTTCTGGAAACGAGAGAGAGAGAGAGAGCGTACTAGTTTAATGCAAATAGTTCAGTGCAAACATGCAGCAAGAAATCTACCAGGGCAGTAGTGAAAGGCAACCCAGACAGGGCAGAGGCGTAACGACTGCAAGTGACAGCAAATGAGACAACTTTCTACGCGCATGCCAGTTTTGAAAAGACACCAGCGTTCCTTTAAATGCTCCAGATGCAGTGAAACGTCAACACTCTCTCAGGTCTGTGCTTGGCTGTTTTATTTTCTTCTTTTTTTTTCTTTTTTTTTTTTTTAATTATTTATTTTGGGAGTGGGGTGGTTTTTAGGAGGGGCGGAGACAGGCAAACAAATTTTAAAGTACCTGGCACATATGCGGAGCTTTAACAGTCGAAGCTAATACTGAGGCTTATGACCATTACAACACGTGAACAGTAGAGCAGGGCTTTGGTAAGGTTTTACTGTAGCTATGTGCTCATGGGAGGAGGTGGGAAGAAAAGAGTTAACGACAGGAAGGAATAAAGCCATGTACATTGTTTCATGCAAGTCAGTAAGAGTGATACAACTAATAATTTTAACTCCAGCCAAGCTCTGCTTCAGCTCTTTAAATAACTGGCACCTCAGGTATGCAGGGTTTTTTGTTTGTTTTGTTTTTTAAAGAATACATTTAAACACATTAGTTCAGCAATTCAGTCCCCAAATATCCACTTGGATATCACCTCCAAATGCACATGCTCATGTAACTGAAAAGATCCCTTCCAAGAAGTGTAACAATAAGTTGTTAGAGCTTTGTACTTGGCAAACCGCTCTGCCCAACTGCTCTGCACACCTCTGCCCCTTCCTTCTGCTCAGGAATTACTAACAACGGCTTGCGCTTCCTTCCCAGGACTTGCTGTCTGCAACACCTCTCAGCAACCACAAACCAGTGGTACATGGATTTTTGCAGTGCATTCAGAAAGATCTGATTAATTCAATTACGAATTGCCTTTCCAAACCCTGCATGCAGGACTACAAAAGGAGAATAACAATTCTACATGGAAGCTGTAATTTCACTGAGAAGTGTAGCATCATTACTGTCACTAAAAAAAAAAGAAAAAAAAAAGAAGTAATTGTTTCCATAAAAAAAAGTCTACTCTTCCCAGCACAACAAAAGATAAACCAGTTAAGCAGAGGATCACTATGTTCTTCTTTCTTGGTAGAATATGAAATTCAGAGAGTCAGTGGAAGAGTCCAAATACTGTCAGCACAAACAAGTGCAAAAGATTCTGCTCAGCCACGCACTGCTGGGCTCCAGACAGTCCTTGCAAACTCCAAGGGCCCCAAGCCTGCGTTCAGGTATGGAGAAAAAACTGTTCCACTGTTCAGCTGCACAGAACGTTGAAGAGTTTTTTTTCCCCACAGCTCACCTCTAACGGTGCTGATACCAGCTCGACAAACCACAGATACCCATTTAAGCAAATTCAGTAGACCTCCTAGGCATCAGTTCAGCAAAAAGGTTTATCTGTTATGAGACAATTACTTTTCTATGATGCACCACTAAGGAAACACAAGACTAGCACAACACAAGTAATGTTTGGAGCGTCAGGAAATGAAGGCTGGGAAACAGGACTTCAGGAACTGTCTGCTATGGGTTTGGCAAATGGTAGAGGAATTCAATCACTGGAAAGGAACAGAAGGGATGCACTTGTAAAGTCAGTACTGTACCTCATGGAACTTCTCAAGATCTTCATGAGATAGTTTCTCGCCACATGAACATCATTTTCAGATGGCGTTTTCTGTGCTACAATATCCACCACCACTTCCATCTTCCTGAGCAGCCAAGCAAGGGGAGGAACAGACTGGACTGAGTTGTGACATGAGGCAAGTCAAGTGGACAAGAACGTACAAGTTCTGTTTCATTTTTTGTATTTGGGGACACGCGTCTATTTTTGAGTTTTGTTTTGTTTTGGGTTTTTTTTTTAAGAGATAATAGTCTGAGCAGCCTAAGAATACTGGTGGGATACCTATAGGGTGGAATCACATAGACACTTGCTTTCCTTGAAGTTCACGACATGACTAAACATTAATTTACTGAGCATTGTCAATAATGCTTTCTGCTGGATTCTTGCCATTTAATTATATTTACTATTTCCTGCACTTCAAGAAACAATTTTTTTCTAACACAAATGAATAGAAGGACTGTAAAGAAAAGATTAAAAGACTCAAAATGTGCATATTTTGCAGGCAACTAAAGATGCTGGAAGCTGAGCATTTATATTCTAATGTAATACCTCTGTATTAATTCTGAGTGACAGAATGAGATCATCTGAACCTACAACCCAGAAAAACTCTAACGTTAATGGAAACATTAATAAAAGCATTTCTTTGAGAGCGTCTTTCTACCAGTGCTTTTACAATACAAAAGCTGCTGGAAGGAAAATGCTGATAAGCTTTGAAGATACGATACAAAGGGAAAAAAATAACTTCTATTGACTATAAGTAATTCCGTTAGATAGTGGTCTCAATGACATATGTGTGTAAATACTTTAACAATAAAACAACCTTTCCAATCCAGTTTTTGAGAATAAACCTGTCCTTTTATAATTACTGCTTGTAAGTCATTAAGAAAGACATTCCGAATTCCACAGGCTATAGAGATTAGAGATACTAGCTTAGACTGCTGCAGCAATACTGAGGAGGTTGACTGGATATGAGGGGGTGTGGGGAAAAAAGAAAACGTACTTCCTTGCCCAAGAGAGAAAAATAATTAAACTGGACAAGCAGATTTATCTGTAAACAACAACAAAAGTCAGAAAAATATCTTAAAAATGAAAAGCAGACAGGAAATTGAATAAAGTAACTGCACTTGCTCAGCACACAACAAAAATGTCAATGAATAAGAGCCATTTCCTCTGTTTTCAGACACATTCTAAATTCCTGTAGGTACCTTTCAGATAAAAGGCCAGCAGATACAACAACAGAGGCGTGTATTCCGCCCTCAACAGAATTTCTGCTTTATTCCCATCTACCAAAGAGCACCCCAGTTGTAACCCTACCACACAGGCTTTTGCATTTGCAGTCCCAAAGCAAAAGGAGGAGAAGCAATTCCAGGGACTCACATCCAGGTGGAAAGCAATCCCTAGGATTTATTTGCCTGTTAAGGTTCCGTTCCATCCCTCTGCTGAATCAACAAAGACAGAAGGCCTGGCTGCTGGCTCACAGGTGCTGCATTTTAGAGCAGCATAAGGTGCAAATAAGGTGCAAATCTTTCACTGCAAGTAGCGGCAGCTACACATGGAACCACAGAATGGTTTGGGTTGGAAGGGACCTTAAAGATCATCTAGTTCCAACCCCCCTGCCATCAGCAGGGACACCTTCCACTAGACCAGGTCACTCAAAGCCCCATCCAGCCTGGCCTTGAACCCCTTCGAGGGAGGGGGCATCCACAGCTTCTCTGGGCAACCTGTGCCAGTGTCTCACCACCCTCACAGTGAAGAATTTCTTCCTAATATCTAATCTAAACCTACCCTCTTCCAGTTTGAAGCCATTCCCCCTTGTTCTGTCATTAACTGCCCTTGTAAAAAGTCCCTCCCCAGCTTCCTGTACACGACAGAGGCTGGACAGCACTTCTGGAACAGAAAACTGGCCGCCATTCATGCTGTTACCGGCCCCTTCTCTTTAGCTCAGGGGCGTGTTTTTAACACCAGCAGGGCTGACGTACCCACACAGACCCCCTGAGCCACCCCAAGAACAAGGCGATGCACAGCT
>NW_010314045.1:66107-66310 GCF_000700745.2 Antrostomus carolinensis
CCCTTGGAAATGTGAAGACGAGCAGGGAGCCGCACTGACGGGCACTTCAGCCAGACTGCCCAGCGCCTCCCCTCTCAGAGGCCACCTTCTGGAATTCCACGCCCTTATGGCGCCCGAAATTTACCGATCCATACGATTGCTTCTCAGGTTAAATCTAAACAATCCCCCGAGTCACGGGGGAAGGGGACACCCCGCTCCAGATG
>NW_010314046.1:0-14729 GCF_000700745.2 Antrostomus carolinensis
GATTCTGTGATTCTGTGATTCTGTGAAAAAGCTAATTGTTCAAATAATATGTTTTTTAGCTAACACTAAAACAGTGCTACTACCCATCTTAAAATTGCCCTGTTTTGTCTGGCAGATTTGAGACCAGCATACAACTTTATAGATTAGACATACCAGTTGACTTAATGATAAGAATTATGGGCAAAGTGACAACAGTTACCTTGATGTGGTTTGTCTCTTTTCTATTTTAAATAGTAATATTGTTAAAACTTGAAGATAACTTTTGATTCAAATTCTGTACAACCTGTCTTTTATTTGGATTGGATAAAAGATTGAAGGGTATATTTGGAGGAAAACAAGATTAAGTGGAGCCTCTCTCCGTTCATCCATTTACATACAAATTAGTACACTTCAAAAATAAACTTACTGCTTTGTAATCAGAAATGAAAGTGAGACAATGATTTTACATGCCTTCTGATAACATCCTCATAAGGAAGAAAATCTGTAATGTGAAAATTCAACTTCTTTAAGCACAGAGCAAATGTTACCATTTTTTGAGGTCATTTTAAAGATGCTTCCATCATTTACATTTAACATCTGACTACAGGTGCTGGGTCCACAGCTGCTTTGAATATTTCCAACTTCATTTTAGACATTAAACATACTGAAACAGATCAAAAAAGGAAGAAGGATGGACCTAGGTATTAAGACGACTTTTAGCTTTTATGTTGGCTAAAATGTAAAGCATATGAAAACATGCCTCATTGATAGTGCACTTAAATAACACATAAGCTCGAATTACTCCTCTGCAAAGAGGAATTTTATTGCTAACCCATAAATGCAAAGATATTATTTTCACTAACAGCTTCAACTCACAAGGGACCTATTTTCACTTCTGCCTTTATGGTTCTCTGCTTCTTACTTAGCATCTTCCACAAGTACTAAAGGATTAAACTGTTTTCTCTTGTATTGAAAGAGTAAAAATGTTGGTGTGCCAAAGAAAGTGGCACACAGCCTTTGTATATTGCCTAATTATTTTGATTTGTTTGTTGTTTGTTTGTGTTTGGGGGTTTTTTTAAAGTACTATAAAAATCTTAAATTGCGTTTGTTCTACTCTAGAAAAAAATTGTATCACAGACACTAATCAGCTTCTAAACTGCTATCTCATATAGGAAATGGCCTTCCACGAATAAAACTTTAGGGAACTCTTAGCCTAATATATTACATAACGTAAAGGCCAATGTATCACCCCCAAACAGCATGATTTCCATGAAGTTCAATGATCTTTTGAATCAGGATCTTATGTTTTCTTTCAGCTCCTTTTTCAGACAGTATGTAGCGGTGAAAAATTTTGTTTCAAAAGTGGAACACTCAGTATCTTCAATAGCTCTGTTTTAATTGTCAACTTGATTTTCAGTAACTAAATTTAATTAAACCTAAAGGCACTAGAATCTCTCCCCAAGAACTGACTGCATATGATAATGCCGCAAACACAACCAAATCACCAAAAAATGAAACCTTTAGAATTTATTTTCATCACAAACTAAGGATATGTGAGGATTTGTCAGCCTCAACTTGTTTTATGTATAAAATTAAAAGGGAAAATATTGTTAACTCGCACTTGGGCGATGAACTCGTGCATTAACTTCCAGTACTATGGACTAATCAAGAATGAAATAACTGATAACATTTCTCAATTAAAAATGTTATGCAAACATAAACTACACTTCATGAACCTCAGTTACTTCCCCATACTTCTCATCTTCACAGATACTCCATTTGGAAAGATCTTGTCTTGCAGCAAAGGAAACATCTGTATTATTCTAATAGAAAAAAACCAGACAAATTCTTTTTTGTTTTTTTTTTTTTTCAAGATCACTTAATTATGCTTTAAGTTTTCCATTTTCATTCACATAATTGCTATAGAGGCAAGGGACAAACATCTGGAAAAAATAAACAGGTAAGTAACTAGGGCAATCAGTTCCTAAAGCTCCTAATTTAGATAGATTTTATTACTAATACACTGTGGTGAGTCACAGCGAGTAATTTTTTTCTAATCTCATCCTCCATCCATTTTACTGAGAAGCAGGCATATGCTGTACAGGTAGAGGTCCCAGCATTCATTTTCACATACTCTATGGAGATCTGCTTTTAGATGGACAATAGAAAGCAGCACTAGAGAGAAGAGAATACTTGATGGCAAATATTTCATTACAGCACAATTTGCTACACCTGGAGAGCCACGTTCCTTCATCTGGCATGAGCATTTCTGAAACTACAAGAGAACTAGGCAGCTTTGCAGGATGCACAGGATGTGATGCATTATAACTCCACTGAGCATATACAATACTAAACATTCTACGGAATTGCTGGCCTTTTTTTCCCCCTAATAAATCATACCACATTTCTGATGCTTTTGAAAGTGCTAACATGAGCCCACCTTCCAAGCAGTGATGACAAAAGACCTAACTGTTCCTAGGACAGAAATAGAAAAACTAATAAAGGATATTACTCTATTGCCTCCAGACTACAGGACTCAGTCTACCAGAAAGCTTCTGCCAATCTTGTGCTTTTAGGAAAGAAATTATTTAAGTTTTTAAAGGAACATATAAGGGTTGAAACAAAGCATTGAAAAGGGAGATTGGAAAATCCACCTAGGATCACTGAGCATCACCTATTTACTTTATCAAGCAATCCTATTATCCAATCCCCTAATAGGCAGATCGATCTTCACTCATGGTTACAAGCTGAGTCATCATCCCTGGAGGTATTTAAAAGATTTGTAGATGTGGTGCGTAGGGACGTGGTTTAGTAGTGGATCGGCAGTGCCAGGCTTATGGTTGAACTCAGTGATCTTAAAGGTCTTTTCCAACCAAAATGATGCTATGATTCTAAGTGTACAAAAATATATGCATATAGTACATGCAACACACTGGCACACATTATGGTTTAGTAATGGCAACAAAGATGAAGAGATGTGTAAGTATATCTATCAAAGAAAAAAGATGAGAAACATTAAAGTAAAGGAATAAGAGAAACCAATAACCACCTTTACTTGCTAATACAGTTCAGTGTCTCTCTACATAATAGATACAGATAGACTTATAGTGTGTATATACATTACATAGATATAATATGGGTCTGTGTGCCTCATACAGAGGTGAAACTGTGCCAACTTTGTACGTTTGCTGACTTGAAGTTAGCTAACTAAAGGGGATTTTTATAATGAAAATCTAATTTAAAAGTGACGACAGGTGCCCAGAATAAGCACTAGGGTTGCAGGTACACAAGTTGTTGCTTCTCATTATACTTTACCTATAACCAGTGCTTGGTTCTAAATGGTTCTGTGCATGTTTAGTTCAATAAAACATAAACCTTGACTACTTTTTAAATTTTAGTATTTTTAAAATAAAGGGTATTCAAGTTTCTCTCTCTTAATTTCTCATGCTGCAAATAGACTGTGATTGTTCTTACTTTCATCTTCACTCACGATCTTCATTTCTTGCCATGACAATCATGTCATGATAATTCTCTCCATTCGAACCAATTCAGTTATGCAAAGAGCATCACGTAAGTATTTCTCCTACTAATAACACTAGACAAAAATATCAGCAGACATGTAGACAGCTAGTTTGCCTCTCCTGGGGTAGCACACCCGTTTTCCTATCCTACTTGTGTTATACTGCATTCTCTAATGATACAGTCCCTGCCTCTCCCACACCCACAGAGCTTTGACTTTTTGTTTCTGGAGACATTACACCCGGGTGGAAGTGCTTTGTTTGCATATGGAGCTGTCAGTTTCCAAGGCAGACACCAGTCAAGGAATTATTAGTAAGAAGAAACTACTACTATTAATAGCAAACATTGTGCTGCAGCTAAAGAACAGCAAGGCAGTGGCTACATTTCGTGAGAAAAACTGCCAACTTGCAATAGGGACTGCACATTATATAGCGGGTAAAGGAACAGCAAACAAATTCTTGGAGATAGAAAAAAACAAGAATTCTTTGTGTTTCTTTAGTCTAAACAATAAGAAAATGAACTCTCTTCCTGGAATGACTGGAGTAGCCTTCAGATATCTCAGGGATGGATGTCCTTTAATAAACCTTACCCCTGCTGCGGGAGAAGCTGCGGTCACTGGTGGTGTGCGTTGGTGGCACGGTGGCTGCTCACAACCCCTGGAGGGTTCGGCTGCTGCCGCGGGCAGCGCTTTCCACCACCATTCGTACATTAGAGGTCTGCTGCCCTATCCCAGGGTCCTACCTTTTCCTTGAAAAAAAATGTACTACTCTGCCAGCAGCTGTCATCTTGCTCTTTCTGCTCTTTGAAAAGGCACTTCAATTTCTGTGTATATTATTTAAACAAATGTAACAACATTCTTGTGAAAGATGATATAAAAGCTACTAACTTCAGGGTTTTAAAAGTACAAAAAAAATCCATGCTGGGACCAATTTTTCTTTTTTTTTTTTTTTTAAACTGGGAATCTGATTTCATGGTATAGAATGAATAAGCTAAGTGTGACATCTGTGTCAGTTGGGGACATAACCTTGCGCTAACTAAAACCAGAGGTAAGGCTGGAACAGCAATAGGGCTCTGACCCTAATGAGCATGAAAGGTCCAGGTCCACCTCTGTACTTTTTTCTGACCACAGACTTCTCTGTGGCCTTCACGTGAAAACTTACTCCAAAGCAACTACATCCCTAACTCAAACATCCCAGGTAGGGGTCTAACGGTAAGTACAACGTAGGGATACATCAGAAGCTCTGTGCCATTTTGTTCAATACACTTGCTCTAATTTTTTTCTCCTTGGCGTTTGTTTTCATAATGCTCAGAGCACACACTGGGCTGACAAAGACTCAGATCACCTCCTCAGCTGCAGAAAGAGAAAAGGCTGAGTAGGAGCAATGCAGTTTACCAGCAATATCCTTCTGAGTAGGCACAAGGGAGGTAACCATTCACCCAGCACTCACTTGCTCTCTGTGTGAGCGGCTGGTACCCTCTGCAAGTAACAGTGTGGTTGCTCACCCCCTGGGAAGAATGTTAATGCTCCCCAGCAAGTTTTGTCTGTTTGCTTTGCAGATAAACACCACACATGCCTATTTTTAAAAGGTATCTTGAGGTTGGCATCCAACCCATCACATATACCTATTTTTGAAAGGTGTCATATGGTTGGCATCCATTTCTCAATGGAAGGCAGTCTGACCTTTAAAAGCTTTAGGGGATGATTTTGGCAAATAGGCAACTGCAAGAAAAACTTGTTTTGATAGCTACTTTAAGGAGGAAATGTACTTAGTATGAGTAAGATGTCGTCTTAAAAACACCTAGACTGTCAACATCTCACTGAATACATTTAGGAGCCTTGATAGCAAACTGTCAAGAAGAGGACTCAGCAAGGCTCTAAAGCTTTACAAATCTCCTTCCATTCCTTAAGTCATACATTTCATTTTAAGAAATACACCCCAAAGTCTATTGATCCCAAGGATTTGCCACATAAGCATTTTATATATTCACAGAACACAAAACATGTCATCTGATCACCGACCATAGAGGAAAGCACCCCCAACACCCCTCACAGGTACCAAACAAGACGCATCATGCTCCTATGAATGAAGTGGCTCACCGGGCGAGTCCCAAAGGAATTACTTTTTTCACTTTGGAAACACCGCATTTAACTGTGGCTTCAAAGAACTACAGTTGTAGGGGACATTTAAATAAAACAAACAGAAACTAGCTGTATCTAAGGTATATCCAATAAATGCATTTGGGCAGCTGAGGATCTTTGACAGGTCACTTGTTAGCACTGGAAGTCGCGTGTGAGAAACAGAAATGACAAGTGATATGAACTAATGTGGATGACAAGATGTTGGTATCTGGCTACCAGTTCTCATTTGAATAAGCTCCTTAACTATTCCTTCAAGGGCTATTAAATAGTTGGATATAATCTGAAGGAAAAGATTTAAGGTGTAAAAAGTGTAAAGACCTGAAGTCAATCACCCATATGCAAGAGATATCTGCACACTATGTTCTTGGAAGGGAAATGGGTGGAGGTCTGCTCATCTCCCATCTCACAGACAACGGAGTGACAGTGATAAGGAGTATGGTGTGCTTTTGATTCCCTTCCCTTCACGAGGATGCTCAAGTCCCAAAAGCTTTCACAGAAAAGACAACTGTTTCAACAGAAAAACCTTTTTTAGAGTTATGCCATGCTTACTTCCAGTGAGGGAAACTCCTTTATAACATGTACACTACTACCACTGTCTCCTATCAATGATCTTCCTGTCTTCCTTAAGCATTCCTGCAAGATACTTCTGTTTAATTGTCCATACATATTCCACAGAAGTGCAGAGGCGAGCCCAAGTTCACTACAAATAAATCAAAACTGAATGTTGATAAGAATGAGCAAAGGATAAAATAGCACTTCCATCATCTTCCCTTAGAAGAAGAAAGATTTAGCTTTGTTCTAGTTTCCATACAGATAAAAACACCTTAATAAAGAAAGGAGAGGCAACTATTCTAGCTAAAGATGAACGATCGTTATGCTTTAAGATCAAAATGGCCGGAGCAAAATAGTTCCCCCTCTCTCTAGTAAATCAGTGATGAGCACCATTAGGAAAGGTCTATTGCATAAGACGCACGCAGTAACTGTGCAGAACTGGCAGTTCCTTGGGTTTAAGCATCTACAATCAAATATTTTCCCACAAGAAAAAAAGCACCAGATTTAAAATTCTCTGGTATTTAGCCTACATTAAATTAACAGTACATGAGTCTAATGCTCATTTCACTAAGGTCTGACAAAATTACATACATTACAGATGGTATAAATCAGGAGTATTTTACAACCTCCACATTTACATTCACTTCTGGGCTGTGTATAAGAAGCTCAGTGTAAATGAACCTCAAGCATAAACAGGAGTAACACTGACATCCACCTATGCATCATCACCATATATGAATTCAGGGATCATGCACATCTTTGTTAGAAGTTCCAAAGAGAAAAAAACCAACGAAAACACCCCACATAAGACAGAATTGTAATTCTTTCTGTCTTTTTTTCCTGGCTAAAAATACTGAAAGATATTGGATGCAGAGATACAGACACCCTGTAGTAGAACCTATGGCTTTTACTCTTTTTAGAAAGATGCAATCTTAGACAAAATGCTGTTTGTAACTATGTATTATACCCAAAATGATGGCTCACCAAATCATTACCAAAGGAAAAACCCAGAGGAGACAGGATAACAAAAAAACATTATTGAAAACCATTCCTACTCAAAATGAACTAGCTCTACTCTGCTTTCTCAACAGCAGCAGCTTAGGAATTCCTATATTGCCTTCCTACTTTGTAAATGCTATCTTGTTTGGGAATATCCCCAGGGTAATAAATTGCTGGAAAAAGTCAGTAAAGTGAATATGACAGAGGCACTCTCCCTTCCCAGTTTGGTGGATAAAAATTCCTGACAAAGTGTTCATATAATAGTGAAACATAATTTTATAACTTTACATGTATATATGCATGCATGAGAACATTATTCAAGAAAAAAACCCCACTTGCACTATCAGGAAACTTTAAAGGAAACTCATAAAAATGTAATTTTTTTTTCCTAGAACTGTGATAATTAACACAGAGAAAGAAGGCAACAGAAGATCTTCACCTTCTGAAGCCTATTCTGAAAAGTGTCAGAAAAATAATGGTGTTTTGTGACCACATACTGAGGATCTGCCCATATCAAATATACTAAGTCTGTCTATATCATCAAATATACTAAGGTAACATAATTTTTCGTTCATCAGATATTAAAACTCATATCAGCATGGCAATTAAATAACATTATTCCAGGCTTCTGAACATCATCATTACCATTTGTGATAGTGATTTTATATCAGAAGCTGGACAATGATTCTCTTGACGATTTTACAGGGTAGATGATAAATTAGCTTGCTTAGCTGCAATCACTGTAACAGTTCTCCACACAAGTCTTATATGGGCTGTGACTGCAGCACAAGCTTTGTTCAAGCCCTCTCCACAGAGATTAACTTCGTCCTTTAAGAACTGCAGCAAAAACATTTTTTGTCAGCAATGTAAACAAAAAAGATCTTAAAATTCAGAGGCAAGTGTCAAAAAGTGTTGTCCAAGCATGATTATTTCTCTGACAGCTACAATAGTTCAACCTTAATTATTTTTTCAAGCACAAGGAAGTAAAAATAATCCAAACTTCAGTAAGAGCACAGATCAGCACTTCAAATCTATTAACATTTCCCAGGTGATAATAGCTGTGCACTAATCTAATTAAGGTGAGTTATAAAGCAGACTGGAGACAAATGGTATAGCTGAGCATTTCACTACTGAATTGGGACTACTTTACTAACCCAAATTCCCAAAGAAATACTCAACTATCGGTATTCTGATCATCAAGTACAACTGTTAAGACCTCTGTGTGAGTTACACGCAATAGTAGAACATTTCTGGCCACCTGAGGAATATCGGTGACAGTAAATTAGTCACAGAAACTGAGAAAAATTTGTGTAATTTTTATTGGGCTGCTTCAACCGTTTTTGTATGACCCACAGAGAACATGCATCCCTAATCCTTTTCGGAGAATGACCAATTTCCACCGTTACTTTGCAGAAGTAGGACACCTGCTTTAACTTCCTCCAGGAGGCCACCACCTCAACCTCCTGCCTGCCAGCTACCCCCCAGTGGGTTTGTTTATACGATATTCAGTCGGTGGCATTTGGGGCAGCTATCGAGGTGACTGTGTAATTGCTGAGATGGATAAAGAAAACTGAGGTGGAAAATGAAATAGTGTCTACTTCCAAGGCTAACGGCGCCAGGGAGGGAGCAAGCAGTGAAACAGGGAATGCAGAAAGGGCAGCACAGCCACTCAGCACCCGCACCTCTCAGGGCAGAAAGGGTACAAAAAGGAGAATCTAAATGAACAATACAAATAACAACAAAAAAATCACAACACTGACATGCAAAACATTCAGCTTAGTGTATTACAATAAAGAAAAAACCAGATACCTACCACAAATTACTTTGTTAATATATATTACCCCCGTGGAGGCTCTGATTCAGGCTTGAGACACAGTGGTCCTCCTAATTTGCAACTGGTGCGATATAAACTTCTGACAATGTGAACACAAGCTACAGAAATGCCATACTCTGAGAGACACCAAATAGCAGATTTTGAAAATGCCACCCGTGCTTTGGCTGGCCTGCAAATCTGCACAGACTGTATTCACAACAAACCCTTGTAAGCAGTTTCATCTTAATTTCTTACGAAATAAAAACTGTACCATGACCAAGTTGGTCAAGTCACCAATTATTTTACTTGTGTCACTTTCCAGAGAACAAAAGGGAACTAAAAATAAGGGGTTCAATCAGTTACTTGGATAGAAGGATTGAAACAGGCAAAGTGGACAACCTCAGAAAACACAAATCATTGCTATTCCCTTCTACTGCCGTAGCATAATTCTTTATCAGAAGAGATCCTCTTTATGAACAAGGACAGTCCTTGAGGTTTTGAGCCTTGAAGACAACACAAAAAGCAGGCTAGGGAAGCACTGCAGGGAAGGTTAGCTCTACAGAACTGTAAAATGACTGTATTTGCTCAACACGCTCGAGAGGGCTGAACTATAGGTTGTGAAGGCAACCCCTGGGCAACCTAATGGCATGTCAGCGTCACCATGAGACTACCAGATCATTGCCCATAAGGGTGATAGGAAACACACATCTGAGCATCCAGGACTTGACCTCATCTAACTCAAATATTAACATAGATACTGATTACTTGTGGTGCAGAAAGCAGTTTTCAAGGGACTGAGCTAAAACTGACTTGCTTCTCAGAGACTAAAGAGAAACAATAATCAACCTCTAACAACCAAGCCACTATATGAACTACAGACTAGAGATGAAAGTTGTCTGATCTGTATTCAAGAGCCTGAGCCAGCCAGCTTATAAGCATTGCATCACTGGAAAGTAATTTTTATAGTCTAGATAGTTTATCCTTCAGTTCACTCAAAAAAGAGAGAGAGAAAGCTATAAGTACCCAATTTTTATTTTTTTTTCCATTCAGTAAAATCCTTAAGGAAGTTTCACCAGGCAAAGTAAGCAGATGTTTTCTATCCCAAGTCACTTTCTTATCAACAAGGATCTGGAATATGACCGAGACAAAAACCTACTGAAGGAATGAATACTGTATTTAGCCAAGCATGTCTGTCTGTGCACTGTCTCTACATTATCCAGATACTACTTCCCTCTTTCCTGTCATATGAAAGTCTCAGTGCAAATGGATCTCCTTTCAGGTTTCCAATAAAATGAGAATTAATCTAGCTAGGTACAGCAGAAAAGCAGAGACAAGTGGCCACCAAATTGTTCCAAAACTGAAAAATCTTCTGAAGTAGAAAGGAAACATCTCTACCATTTTATTTCAAAGCAAAAGTATTAGAAATTAAACAATGCTTTTGACTTGACTATTTCTACACCTCTGTCAAACACCTTTGAAGAGCTAGCAAGTTACCAACTTGAAACCAACTGTTTCAAACAGTAAGCTTACATATGACCAGGTGCTACCCCACCTAAGAGCCTGTCCTTGTCTGTGCTACCAAACCTTCTATACCAAGCCCTTGCAACTTTCTTCCCGCAAAGCCTTCTTTCTACTCTCCAAGCTGGCATACTCTCCATGTTTAAATCCTCTATTATTATCTCTATGTATTATACAGAATCACAGAATGGTAGGGGTTGGAAGGGACCTCTGGAGATCATCTAGTTGAACCTCCCTGCCCAAGCCGGTTCACCTAGACCAAGTTGCACAGGGCTGCACCCAGGTGGATTTTGAATATCTCCAGAGAAGGAGACTCCACAGCCTCTCTGGCTAGCTTGTCCCAGTGCTCTGGCACCCTCACAGTAAAGAAGTGTTTCCTCATCTTCAGATGGAAGTTCCTGTGTTCCAGTTTGTGCCAGTTGCCCCTTGTCCTATTGCTGGGCACCACTGAACAGAGTCTGGCCCCATCCTCTCCACATCTGCCCTTTAGATATTTATAGACATTGATAAGATCCCCTCTCAGTCTTCTCTCCTCCAGGCCAAACAGACCCAGGTCCCTCAGCTTTTCCTCATAAGAGAGATGCCCCAAACCCCTAATCATCTTTGTAGCCCTCCACTGGACTCTTGCCAGTAGTTCCTGATCTTTCTTGAATTGGGGAGCCCAGAACTGGACACAATACTCCAGATGTAGCCTCACCAGGGCAGAGTAGAGGGGGAGGATCACCTCCCTTGACCTGCTGGTCACACTTGTCCCAGTGCACCCCAAGATACCATTGGCCTTCTTGGCCATGAGGGCGCATTGCTGGCTCATGGTTAACTTGCTGTCTACCAGGACACCCACCAGGAACTATCCTATGTATTGGACATTTCCAGACAAGGACTATAGACACACAAGTAGCAGCGTAAATTTATTCTCCCTGCCCTCACTTCTGTCATTTTCCTAAAAAAAATAAAAATAATAAAAAAAAAAACATGAATAATGAATAAATTACTATTTATTCATCTGCATCATCTCTGATGCCTTTGACAAAAAAACCAAACCAAACCAAAACAAACCCAAAACAACAAACCCCCAAACCCCTATACCTTTATATTAACCAGAAGAATTGACTATTGATATATGACTAGCAATATAACTAGATTCTGCAAGAAATTATGGAACAAATATCACTAACATAGGTATCAATTAAATAAACACTGCCACAATGCCCGGGGTTGCCCACAAGCGCTGCAGGCCGTGCTTTCTGACTGCCACAGTTCTATGAAGTCCAAGTTCGAAAGCAGAAAACACCGCTACTGTACATCCTCTTACCAAGCAGCAGTGGCATTACTTTACACTGGGTTGAAGAAAACACTTGTCTTTATTCTATGCATAATTTTGGTTTCTTTTCTTTATGATACTTTACAGATTCTAAAGTAATGGGTTTTTAAGATTCTTAAAAGAGTTTAAAAAGCAGTAAAAGTAACTGAAGTTTTGAGATATTAAAGGCAAATAATAAAATAAAAAATGCATACTGGCAAAGTGGAGTCATGAAAAGAGTCAGCAAGTACTGGAATGACATGAAAAACCAAGGAAGGTAAGACATTTTTAAATGTTACTGTAAGTAACAGGATGATATTCAGCAAACAGTATTTTAGGTTAAATATCAAGTAAAGCTTCCAGCAATGAAAGAAATGGTTGAACAGTCTCCTAAAAGAAAAGGTGGAATGAAGCCAACCTCTGGAAACACTTCATACAAATTTGCACATAGCATTAGAAGTATATTGCAGTGACTTACTTTTTTGTGTGTGTGTGCTAACTGACTACACATAGGTACTGCAATTCAGCAGTTCTGTTATTAAAACATTATTTTCTTATTCACTGACTGAGATCTTAAAAAAATAATTGTATGTTTCAATTATACAACAATAATTATTTTTATTTTCTAATTTTTTTAATTGAACAGTATCACTTTAAAGCTCACTTGAGTGCTGAAGTGTTGCACATATATGGAATAAAGATATTATTTCAGTATGATAAGTATGTGATAAAAAGATACAGTCCTGTTCTATACGTGAGGGTGAGGGGGAATGATCTTTATATAGCTGTGATTACATTACAATTTTCATGTCTATCTAGAGACTGGGAGTATAGGTGATGGCTGCCTAGGTGGTGTGCCAGCTATTTTCATGACTGTATGCATGTCGGCAAGCTATCGGTCACTCCAGTAAATTTTGCTCTGTGTGTGCTCTCGCTGCGCTTTGAAATGTCAGCCTGGGAGCATCTGCAGAGCACGATGTCTTCTGAAAGAAGAGCTGAAGTGAAACTGTATGGGAGCCATTCACTTTTTCAGAAATCTTTAGTAACAAAGTGGTGACATCACAAACATGATGATCAAACAACTCCATTTGGAAACTGTTTGTTCATATTACTAAGCAGCTAGTGACCTTGGGCAGGGGAGGCTAATCATATGAGGTAGCTCTGCATGGCTCACATCGTAACACAGAAATTGGAGTGTCTCTCTTCTCCAAAGAAAGTAAGCAATGGAAGAAAAGGGAGTTGGGGGGTTACAGCGACAGATCAGAAGTGTGGAGTCAGAAATGGGACCCAAGACCCAACAAAGAGTGTTTTTCACCAAGCAAAGTCCTCTGCACAGCACCAAAGAGTACTCTGTGGAGGACTTAAAGATACTCCATGAACCATTAAGTATCTCAGTGTTTAGACGCAGGAATGAAGGAGCCTCAGTAAGCTGACTCACGTCCAAGCTCAGTTAGCACAGGTCAGGAGATGAAGCTGAGCTAAGGCTCTAGCTAAGCATCCCCAAACAGTGGAGGGCAGGGATCCCACAGCTGCGACTCTTGGCCACCAGCTTCCTCCACCATCCTCTGTCCCAGAGCCTCAGCTGGAAGGTGGACACGTGGCTCACAGCAATCACTGTCTCCTCCTGCTCCGCAGTCCATCTGCACAACCTACTAGCCAGAAGTTTTTCAGCAAAGCTCTATCTTGGTGCCTACTACATCCTTGCAGTTATATCTAGCTTTGCTACCAGTACTATGCAGTAATTAATTCAAAGTATGTTTCTGTAGAAAATACCAACAAAAACACTGTTGTACCCTATTATGTCAGTGTTATCCACAATGCTGACACCTGCCCATGCCTTGTATGGGTCATGGCAGGGGCAACCTGCCTGACACTGTGTGTGACACCAAATCTGAAGTGCAGCCTCTGAAGAATGCTTTGCTCTTAACATACTGTGTGTGCCAAAGCTGACATCTTTGCTGAGGAGAATGAGCACGAGTTGGGGGAGTCCTGGACTGTGTCTCTCAGCAGAGAGCAAGAGAGTGTAGAAGAGGCAGCTACTGAGCAAACCCCAGTGCAGAGCCTGGCTATCAGTCTCACATGATCTTGAAATATTAGATTTATCAAGTACTAAAAATAAAACCATGTGATGTAGACTCATGCACTATAGTCTGCTGTTATGCAGTGAAACCGGGACAGCTGAGATCCTGTAACAATGAGCCAGTCCTCTAGAGTGAATAGTTTTATTTGCATTTATGATCCGGTTAGTTACCACTATTTTAACAGATATCATGGTAGCTTTTATAACTTGTCTAAAATTCTGTTATTATTACTGCATAGGCATATGCACAATTTATTACCCATTGATTTCCTAAAACTCTCAAGTAGGGTGGCTTTTTCCACACCATTTTACTGCTTCCAATCAGCAGTTTTGTGTTATGCTTGCTATTTGAAGGCCAAATACAGACACTTTCCATTAACTTTTTGGAATTACCTTACCTTCTGGCAATTAAGCAGAAATTAGGGGTTTTTTTGCATAAATAGCTTTCCTTTCTCAAGAGGGTTTGATTTCAAAAGTCCATTCAAGTATCTCTCTCATACATTTAAGATCTGCATGCAGTATAATTAATTATTGTTTGGTGGTTTTTTGAATTATCCTAATATATATGGCACCTAAAAGGAAGCACAACTCAGAGAGCAACTGTACACCAGCACTGAGATGAATGTGCTTCTAAGACTGCAAGCACATTCCTTTCCTGAGGAGGTTACTACCTCGTAAAATGGCAGGACTACATGAACTGTCTGTCTGATGTCTGGCAAATATCGGAGTCAAACTTATTTAGGGTCAAATATCATTTAGTACAACTGAAACCTTAACAAAAGTTATCTATTGCTCATGACTATGTACTCACATACACATGCAGGCAGGA
>NW_010314046.1:14752-24538 GCF_000700745.2 Antrostomus carolinensis
GAACTGCACCATGGAGATGTTCTTTTGTAGGCAGACAAAACAAATTTTCCTTCGTTCAGATTTGCCAATTATGGCAGCTGAAAATATTTTTTATATCCTTGAAAACAATCCTTTTAAAACCTTGTTAAATTCTTCAGCCTAACAACTTACTGCTGTAGTGACTCTTATAACTTAATCACAGATCTGAGCAAGAATTTCCTTTTATCAGTTTTGGAGTTTGCCACCTTCTGATTTCTTTAAATAACCACTTACTTAGTGCAAGAAAAACAGAAACTACCCAAATCTGTCTTCTCTGTTACCATTTACTGGTTTATACAGTTTTAGCACGTCTCTTCTCTGACTCATCTGCTTTCTAATGTAAACACTCACTGTTTTCTTCAGCCACTCTCTGCAACTGAGATTTCCTCGATTCTTATTCAGCTCCGTCGCGTGTTCCCAGAACACCCACTAACTCTCGAATGCTATCTTGAGGTGAGACGAGGGTGTTTTTGATATATTGGCTTTTACTTTTGGTAACATTCTGCATGCTATTCTTTATTACGTTTCCTATTGTTAATGGTATGCTTTCAAAATTACTGGGATTTTTTCTTTTACTACTGTATTTTTCAAGTCAGCTGCATACTGAGGAGGAGCTTGCTATTCTCAGGTCCAGGTCTTTCCTAAATGGAGGTCTCCATGGAAGGGTGTAGGACTGACTGCCTCATAGCTCTCCATGCTCTGGGATCAGACACTGTTTAGAAACTTCCAGTTCTGCCTTTTGGCAGGGCTAGCAGGGCAGGCACAATCCCATGCCAGTGCTGCTTCATGCCTGTAAGAACAGAACAGTCCCTACCAGTGTAAAGCAGGGATTTATCAATGTACCACTGCTAGAAGGCCTAACCAGTTAACATGCCTTTTGTTTCTGTCTCCAATACAGGTTTTGAGTCCTGTCAGCAAATTCACTCTCCTCTTAGTAGTATTTTGTTTCTTAAGAACCATCTGTGAAAGACAACAAAACTTTCTAAAAGCTTTCATTGGTTAAATAAAATGATTTTCTATCTGCCAAAACACCTTCCTTGCCTTCAGTTCAACATGACACTACTTTCTTCTGTGCAATCTTGATAGCTGCAATCCATGAATTGTGACCTGTCGGTGACTATTATTTCAGCTAATTTATTGACTACAACTATAAGCTTACCGGGCTGTAATTCTCCAGATGCTTCCTAGAGCCTTCTAACATATTTAGTTCCATATTTTTATTATGTTATTTCTAATAAGACTGTACCTATTCTGTCTAACACCTCAGCAACTTCATTCTTGTGCTGCTCTCTCAATAAATCTGGATGCCTATCTGCAGTGGGAACTGGTACTAATAAATAATTTAACACCTCTGCAATATCCTACTTTCCCAAATTGTTCTCTCTGCATGTGGCAATCCACCCAGCAGGTCCACCAGTTGTCTCACCAACTCCCAGCTTCTGATTCACTGAAAGCACTCTCTGTTATTTGCCCCTGTTCCTTCAGATATGTGCTCCACTGCCAGTATTTCAGTCTCCTGGGGTCCTTTTTCACGTGTTGTAGGATTACTTTATGAGCTTACTTTCTTTTAAGAGTCCTAGAGCCAACCATCTTCTGAAGACAGCAGTTTTCTTCTCTCCAGGCAAGGGGCACACAGACTGTTCAGTTACTGGACCCTGACTGCAGGATCCCAGGTCAGAGACACTGCCCAGGATCTGCTGTGGATGGGGAACTACCAAACCTCTTCCTTCCTTGCTCCTCTCACTTGCAGGAATACCAAGGAAAAAATGCTCTTGATGGGAGGGCTTGTGTAAAGGATCACTATATTGCCCAAAACTCACACTTTTACTTTAATGGTCAAAAAGCACACCAGAAGATGAAAACATCATCTCATTTATAGTTTAACACAAAACCATTTCAAGTATTTTTCTGTGGCCATCAAGAGTAGAATAATGAATATTAACAGTTTAAAAGCCAAAAGGCTGAAAACATTAATATTTTTACATTAATTTCACAAATTTTGGGTCTAAGTCATGACTTTTGAATGATGCTTGTGTAAAGAAACACTATAGGGACCTTGACTAAGAAATGTGAGACAATTAATGAGATTATCCCCTATGGTCTCTTGGTCTCTTTTGACAAGATAAGGCAAGTTAATAGCTCCACAACAGATTGAGTATGAATGTCTCTTACTCTTTTCCCTACTCATCATGTTTATATAGTGGCTATATGTATGAAACATGAAATGTGTCCCCTCACAGCTTCTAGGAGCCACAGATGAAGAACAAGCAGTTTATGTTAAAAGTATAGCATGTACCCCCCCTCCCCAAAAAAAAGAAGAAAAAAAAAAAAGAGAAAAGGACCATGTTGTTTGATCCTTTCATTATCGATAAGCATAATACGCCTTTATGTTCCATGTTACCTAGGCTGAACAAGTATTTATTAGGCTACTCTATAACTAGGCTCAAATAAATGACATTTGACTTGCTTTAAAAATACAGGGCATTACCTTCCCTGAAAAGTAACTTAACTTGACAGTTGCACTAGGCAGTACTCTGGTTTTCTAAACAACAAGGTTGTGAGGCTTAAAGTAATTCTTACCATAGCCCGAAACAGAACGACCACGGTTCAGGCGTAAGCGACACAAGGCATGCACGAAATGGTATGAAATAACAAGTTAGGACTGCTGAGTAGTGCCAGTGCAGTGTTCAGGATCCACACAAACACTCCCAGGTCGGTTGAGTCAGATCTGCCAAGCGCTGTGCTTTGTAGGAGACTCGGGAAGAGCTGCTGTATGAATTTTCTTCAGTGGGCAAAGCTCCCACCTCAGCTGCTTGTTCCCACGCCTGGTTCCCATCCTACTGTTCCTTCATTTGTGCCAACGCAATTGTGTGAGTGGCCACACAGTAAATCAGATCACAGAAATAATCACAATGATTAAGTGTTGCTGAACTATGGTGCAGGAAAATAAACCTCTTGAATAAGGTCTGATACCAAAAAACTGTCCATGAAACTGCATCATGCCCCTTTGGTACCCCTAGAGTGACAGAAACAAGCTGGAAGCATAGCAGAGCATGTTCACCTGATGGTGATGGCCTCTTATGCCCAACACAACTCAACTCCTACATGAGCTTCATTTGGCTTGTTAAACTCCAGAGCTGAAGAAAGACTGCAGCCTTGCAGAGCTCCAAAATCTGGGTGTCTTCCAGGGGAGCTTTCAAGACGCCTCGCCCCCAGCCAAGAGGTAGCCTGCTGCTGATGTATGACCCACCCACAGCATAGAGCACCCAGCAGTGGGGAACACAAAACCCGAAATGTCTGGTGGTTTGTTTTTACAGCCCAGTAACCTTGACAACATCTATGACACAGAGGTCATCTCTGGCCACTAAAGCCTATTCAAAGCAGTAGGAAGACATTTATGAGTGACAAGAGAATTATCTGCTCCTCTCAACACGAGGCTGACACGTGCCTCAAGACTCTGTACTTTGCTTTCTAACTATAATATGAGAATATATTCAGATCATGAGTGAGACTGGTGAATTTTGGGGGATTTTAGCACTTCTATTTTGGGTGTGAAACTATTGGCATCTTGCCCTAAACTGGCATCACACTCAAAAACAGAATTCATGATTGCAAGATTTATTTTTCTTTCTTCCACAGTACTCTTTCCATCTCCCACACTCACTATAAATAATGCACAACTCTCATGTGAAGTGAATTAAAAAAGGTTGAAGGCCAGAAATATATACTCCACAAGTAGGTCCCCCAAAAAATTTTCTTTTTGGGCAGCTAAGTGTTCCAGGCTAACTTACCCACCCACTCAGCACGCGCCCAAATCTAGAGCATATGATAATTCATCCACAGTAAAGGGATTTTCTTCCAGATTACTTTTCTGTGAGCTAAATCCATGCTGCTTTAAGACTCAAACTGTGCATACTCTCCCTATTCAACATGGTTCTCATTTGAACCTCACCCCTGCTTATACAGCCCAAGTATCTGAGGTCTGCATAATACTTTTGACCATTTCTGGTGAATCTCAGAGTTCAGTACCTGACTCTCTGGATGTGGGATATAAGTAATTCCCATTTTTTCACAGGGAGTTATCACTATCCAGCAAAATGAGAACAGAGCTCCAGAAATAAGGGAAAAATTGGCAAAAAAATAATGTTTAGTCATAAAGAGCTGCTATTTAATGTATAGTCAACTAAGCTAAGGGGACAGCAATGCTATTTCTAAGAAGAGATTAAAGGTTTTCCACAGACTAATATTACTTCATTAACCTTCTTGATTTTTTCCTCCTCTCGCTAGAACAAATCCGTGGCAGTTAAATAATCTTTTCTAATTACATTCTATATTCTTGAAGGATACACTATCTATGCTTTGATGTCCACTTTATATCACCACTGTGTAATATTATCAACAATTCACAGCACTGTATTCTGTTCACTAGTCAAGGTATCTATGATGGTAACTGCAGTTATGGGCAATGCAGCACTCCTGCGACCCTGCCATGTCACTGGAAGTACCTCTTCTAGGACAGAAGTTCTTAACTTGGGAGTTGTGAGTAGCATGCAGGAATTACAATCACCCTCTCTTTTCCTAAAATAGATGAGAGGGGGTGATCCAAAGAAAATGCTTTTGTAACGAGAGGTCAGTGCACAAAGAAGACTGTTCTGCAGTACCAGACTGAACAATTTGGAGTGGCTTAGGGACTATTTTCAACCTGCAATGCATCGAGACAAGTATTATGACCATAGATAAATATGACAAATGCAAACACATGAACTTGCCAGAGAAATTTTAAAGACTTCTCAGTGTAACTGCAGGCACATAGTAAGAAATGTGGTCAGCCACAAAGCCAGGCTTCCGACACACAGACAACAGCTCTCCCAAGGTAATGCAACACTACATAGAAACGCATTAAGTGATTTACTTAATATGTTTCAAATATAATGTTCTGTAGAACTTTCTTTTCCCTGAAAAAAATTCAGCATCTGTACCTTTTCACCCAGATTTGAGACAAAAGAATGACAAAATACTTTTATCTAACTCTTGGTTTGTGTTACCTTAACAAGGACAGGTTGCAGTAGATGACCTAGAACAGATACAACCAAAGAAAGAGTTTGAAAGGAATACTGCAGTTCAGAAAGAGATCAACCTCTAAAGTTCACAAGCATCTCACTCTTCATAACACGCTGAATTGGGCTTGTTCCCAAAAAGAACATCTTAAGAGCTTTAATCTGCTCTCATATCAACTTCCCAGTAGAGCTGGGAGGTTTGGTTGAGGAACAAACTTGCAATAGCTTCCGGGAGCAAAGCAGCAGCGCAGATACTAGGCTGCAGAACCAGCCTACAGCCTGCTGGCTTCCAGCCGGGCTCACTCTCACCCACATTAAACCTCAAGCACAAAAACAACAAGAAAAAAGCAGGAAATAAGGAAAGATCTTAATCTAATGGGAGAGGTAGTGTTACAGCAAGAGCCTGAAAGAACTCACTCTGTATTTTCCTCAGCCTTTCAAGCCTGAATACTTTCACAGAGTCTTGTAGTGAGGCAATGCACTGACTTCTGCTTCAAAAACTAGTAGTAAACGAGACATTTTCTTGATCTCTATGACACATACGACAGCATCTTCCCCTCTAACAACAAGATATACCAAAAACTTTCTGACCTGAGCATGTTCCTCAATGACAATTTTGACAGAGAGTGACAAGGGTCAGAGATATTCGTAACAACTGGACTAAACATAACACATAAACCACTGAGATACGATTGCTTCTCAATGCTAGATACCAATGACATTGAAATAGACTCTCATTTAAATTCAAGCCCAAATTCATAGATGCAGATACATATTGTAAACCAGCATCTCAGCCATCTCCTGCACAGCACTGAGGAACTCTCTCTGCTTGAAGAGAGCTGCAGACAATAAGAACAAGAATAAACATGAAATTAAAAGGTACCTCGTTGAAATGAAGGGCAACTGTATGAAGTTCTTAAAACATTCATGTAACAATGTATGAAAATAAAAGTGCTATTGTGCAGTTCTCCCTTCCTAGCCCTGTCTTTCGCCCTGCCATGCTCCTGTGGTGCTGCCCGATCCCGCAGCCCACAAGATCAGATCACAAGCGGCATTATCACAGCAGCTAAAAACGAGCACTCAGCACCAGGCTCCAGGTCACTCACAATTACTTAATAAAGCCTGATTCTTCAAAATTATTTCATATAAACTGAGTGTCATTAGGGAGGCCTGCACATCTTTGAAATGACTCTCTACCAAGATTGAGTCGGTCTGGCTGCAGACACAAGCGCATCCAGTGTTGGCTGAGCAGTGGGTCTGGATAATAGACAGAAAGCTGTCCCTGTTACACTGTACTTATCAGCCCCAGCAGCTCCTTTCTTTCTTCTCGACTTCTGATCTACCACAGACACACAATAATCCAGAGAGAAAAAAAGAAACAGTCACCAGTCGGATAGAAAGAAACTGTCATTAATAACACGACCAGCAACTCTCAGCTCTTGTGTGAACTGCAGCATTCAGAGAGCTCCACAGCCTCTATAGAGGGTAGTTAGAAATCATTGTCCCCAAAGTATTGATGGGGAAAATAAAGCACACTAAGGTCAATTAACTAGTCCAAGATCATACAGCCTGTGAGTGGCAGATTTGGGATTAAAACCTGTGCATCTGGAGTCCCAAACCACTAGTATCTCCATCAGGGTGGTGGGTTCCTACATTAACTGTGCAGGGAAAATAAGGAAGATCTGACACTGCTGACCAGCAACAGAGAGCAAACACTGATATTTAAATGGCACCAAGTGCCAATTCTGCTTTAGTACTTTCAAGTTCTTGTATGTTACACGAAGGTCAAAAGAACCACCTGAATTCTCTCATTTTTATAACCCTGAACACCTGATCTTCCTACCGTGATGGCACTTGCATGTCGATCTCCCATATCTCTGCCATATGACCTAACAGAACAACCCATAACATTAGCAGCCTGCTCTCCCTCTAGACCCCCACCTCTACCCAGTGCTGGGAGATTTTACTGGTGGGCTTCACAGGTATTTGCTGACAAGAGACTCATGAATGCAGGTTTTATCATAACTATGGCAGGCCATGGTGTTTAGTACTGTTATATTCCATCTTTTCACACTGTGGTTAAGCTTCCTTCACCCCTTTCTATCCAAACCGTCCTTCGCCCCATCCTATTTCTTCCATACTGCCAGATCCTTGTCCAACCTTCTTCTAGCCTTCCTTCCTCCTTTTCCCCATGTCCTTGTGGAGAACCATCCCTCAAACATTTCTTCATTTTTCCCCATTGCCAGTTCCCACTCCCAACCTCCCCAGTGGGCTTTCCATTTCAGACTCATCTTCAGCTATCCCTTGCATCATCTTCCAATCTCTTTTGCCAGACAAATTCACTTCTCTTCCCCTCACCACAGTGCTTCCTCAAGAATGGCTCCTCTGCTCTCCCCTCCCACCCATTCCTCCTTTCACTTTGTCCACATCACTTTCATCTCACCTGTCCTCCATGTTTTTCCTGTTCCCACCCTCAGCTCAGTGGTCTCAATGCAGAAACAGCCAAAGCAGAAACAGTCCCAACCTCATCCCCGTAGCATCAGGCACCATTGCACTGAGCCATGTTGTGGGACAGATGCATGTGTAATTGGATCAGCACAAGGAGAGATGGGAAGATATTCAATAAAAAAGAAACACATAACCAATTTGGTGTCTTTCTATAATGGGGTTACAGTGTTGGTGGATAAGGCTAAAGCAATTGATGTCATCTACCTGGACTTGTGCAAGGCATTTAACGCTGTCCTGCATGATGTCCTTGTCTCTAAGTTGGAAAGACATGGGCTGGATGGATGGACCACTCAGTGGATAAGGAACTGGCTGGATGGTTGCACTCAAAAAGTTGTGGTCAACAGCTCCATGTCTGAGTGAAGACTGGTGATGAGTGGTGTCCCTCAGTGGTTGGTTGGACCAGAGCTGTACAGCATCTTTGTCGCAGATTGGACAGTGGGATTGAGTGCACCCTCAGCAAGTTTGCTGATGTCACCAAGCTGTGTGGTGCGGTTGACACTCTGGAGGGACGGGATGCCATCCAGAGGGACCTTGACAGGCTTGAGAGGTGGGCCTGTGCTAACCTCATGGAGTTCAACAAGGCCAAATGCAAGGTCCTGCACCTGGATTGGGGCAACCCCAAGCACAAATACAGGCTGGGCGATGAGTGGCTTGAGACCAGCTCTGAAGAGAAGGACTTGAGTGTGGTGCTGGATGAGAAACTCAACATGAGCCGGCAATGTGCGCTTGCAGCCCAGAAGGCCAATAACTGTATCCTGGGCTGTATCAAGAGAAGTGTGGCTAGCAGGTCGAGGGAGGTGATTCTGCCCCTCTTCTCCGCTCTCGTGAGGCCCCACCTGGAATACTGTGTCCAGTTCTGGGCCCCCCAACTTAAGAAGAACATGGACCTACTGGAGCAAGTCCAGAGGAGGCCACGAGGATGATCCGAGGGCTGGAGCACCTCTCTTATGAGGACAGGCTGAGAGAGTTGGGTCTGTTCAGCCTTGAGAGGAGAAGGCTTCGGGAAGACCTTATAGCAGCCTTCCAATACCTGAAGGGGCCTACAGGAAGGCTGGGGAGGGACTTTTTATAAGAGCAGGAGTGATGAGAACAAGGGGAAATGGCTTTAAACTGAAAGAGGGGAGGTTTAGATTAGGTATTAGGAAGAAATTCTTCACTGTGAGGGTGGTGAGACACTGGCACAGGTTGTCCAGAGAAGTTGTGGCTGCCCCCTCCCTGGAAGTGTTCAAGGCCAGATTGGATGAGGCTTTGAGCTCGTGCTCATGGCACGGGGATTAGAACTAGATGATCTTTAAGGTCGCTTCCAATCCTAACCATTCTGTGATTCTAGACCTTAAAAGATCTAACTGCTAAAATTTAAAGTTCCTCTCTCAGAATTCAAGGAGTTATAAATTGTTCAGACAACAGACTTGGGGAATACAGAGACAGAAATCCCTATTCCACAATACAGAGATAAAAGAAATATTCAAAGAAAAAAGCCCCTATCATCCTGAGCTAGATAAACAACTTATAAAAATTTCAGCCCAAGTGGTTCCAGCTGACAAACTTGCAGGCACTGTAAAACATAGCCTCCTAAAAAGAGCTGTCAGACAACCTCAGTACCAGGCAGGGCTGTACCTAAGAGAGTACCTTGCTGCTTTACTCAGGACACTAAGATATAATTCCCCTCTCAGCAAAACCTACTCTGTTAATTAATCCTACCTGTACATACTCCAAGGAACAGCAGAGGACATGTCTGCTGTGCCCTCTCCTCTCTTTCACTCACACGCCACCTAACAACTTCACGTACGCTTTGCTCCTAAAGTACATCCTCTGCACGGAAAGCTCACAATATGGATTTTCCAAGCTAAACACAACTGTACCAAAACAGATCTCTCTGTATTATAGTCAGTGAAGTTGCCATAGCAGTATCAGTGTCTGGTTTACACAGTATTACTGTACAACTGTTTGTCTTTAGACATATTAATTTTAAAACTGTCTAACAGTAAAACCTTCTGGAAAGAAAATTACCTAGCTTTGCCTTCCAGATTGGTTAACAACCACATCTTGAGAAGAAGAGGAGAAAGAAGAGGCAGGACCCCTCTTTGCTGGTAAAAGTTTGGTGGAGAGAAAAAAACACTTTTGAAAAATCAGTATAATGATCCCAATGTAGGTTAAGTATTTGATACAGTTACATCATCTACTGTATCTGACGAGGTCTTTT
>NW_010314046.1:24574-26681 GCF_000700745.2 Antrostomus carolinensis
GAATCCTGCTCACATTCTTCCCCAGAAGTTCTTTGCTAGTAAGGAGCCAATGGAAATATACTGTATACCAAAATAATTCAAGAAAATTTTGTTCCTAAGAGAGAACTCAGTAACTACACACACATGACAGAAACTACCTTGTGAGAAGTCCCAGCTTTCACTATGGACTGTCACATATATCTAAGTACTCGGTCTATTTACTCTACATGCTTTATTTTCAGACAAAAGCATTTCAGCTGATGACAACCATTTGAAATGGAGAGAAAACCTTTAGTATTTCTATGATTACCTACACTAAATCTGTAGCATGACCTTTGTGTACAAAGTCCACTTGGTCAATTATTTTAGATAATTTGAAAACAGTGAAATCACATATTTTCAGGAAGCTGTATGGTATAATTATAATTTCTATTAGCCCAACTGAGCTCTCTAATCAGCAAGTGTAGCTTCAGTAACAGAAGCATATCAGAGACACATCCTCAACTGGTGAAAACTGTCATATTCCTGATGTAAATCAGCTAAAAATAGACAAGCTTTAAAAAATATATATTGCTTGGATTTGTACACACATCTGCAAAGATGTTTGCTTTCACTTAAACTTTTTTCCATCATGAATAATCCATTTAACTAATCAACATCTGAATTACTCTATGGAACATTTCATTCAATGTAAAATTAAATATAAAAAGAGAGCATAAAGTAATTAAAGGAGAACATTATTAAGCTGTTGATTTATTCTCTGCCTTTTGCTAGCATAAGTATTAAGTAACTTCCAGCATTCATTGGTTGTAGATCAAAAATAAAAGCTATGCCAAATACTGTAAAGAGTTCTCAATTTACCAGTTCAGTGCAAGTGAATTAGTTTAAAAAACATTATTTCAGAAGTGTTTTTCTGTTGTTAAATTATAGGCTGTGTTTTGCTGTCAGAAACTCTCAGGAAGAAAAAGTACGTACAAAGACACACCAATGCAGTTAGTAGAGGGGCTCGGGATTTACACCACGTAAATAAACACAATGCTGGACTCTTCCTTTCCAAAACTAATCAATAACCATATGGGGGCTTTTTTGCTGAGCTATTTATTGAGGCACTGGCAGTCATTCATTCAGCAGCGTGCCTAAAAAATAAACCAATCCAGCAATCATTCAAATGAGATTTTTTTTCCAGATACCAAAAAGACACACTCAGCAATACCTCCCTGTTTAATAAGACAGTGCACCGGGGTTAATATAGGACAGCCCACAATCAAGTTCACTGAGGGGAAAACGTGCTGACCTGAAGAAGTCCTGCTTTGACTTCCATCATTACTGATAGAAACACATAATACCTCCCGAGGGAACAGTAAGAACAGCAGCTGATTTCCCTCACTGACACCCCTCCCTCACCACATCGGTTTTGAGCAAGAGCGCAAAGACTGATTTGGCAAAGGTGCATAACTACGAGGCAGGCAGGTATTGTCTTCAAGCCAGCACCAAAGGAAAAGAGAAATATGGAGAGCATAGCAAAACACAACCACATAATGCAATCATCCAAACATCTAAGAAGTATCAGGAGATGGGACTTTTCTACAAGTTGCTTCAGACAGTAAATAGGTCTTAAAAATAAGTCTGATATTATGAATTTAGCATTTCAGACAGAATGGTTACTACAAACATTATCCTATTCTATTTTGAAAATCTATTTTAAAATCTCACCATCTTAAATTTAAAGACCTGTCCCCACTGCAGTTTCACTGAATGGCCCCATCAAAGGTTAATCTCACCCCTGAAGGATTACAGATCTATGCATGACACACTTCACATTTCCATAGTGTATTTATATCTCAGGGTGGCAATGCATGTTGCAGTATCACTCCCCCCTTAATTATTATAATGGTTCCGTGCAAAGAAGAAATTATAATTAGTTCTATTTTACCAAAGTTAAGGCAATGGCAAATCAAAAGACTTACACACGATTAAAAACAGTAATATGAGAACTATTCCCTTCAAAGCGCAAAGGGCAAATCCTTGAGTGGTCTGGGTTGGAAGGGACCTTAAAGATCATCTAGTTTCAACCCCCCGGACATCAGCAGGGACACTACCCACTAGATCAGGTTGCTCAAAGCCTCAT
>NW_010314047.1:0-257 GCF_000700745.2 Antrostomus carolinensis
AAGGGATCTTCAAAGATCATCCAGTCCAACCTCCCTGCAGCGAACAGCGACACCTTCCACTAGATCACATTGCTCAGAGCCCTGTCCTACCTGACCTTGAACACTTCCAAGGATGGGGCATCTACCACCTCTCTGGGCAAACTGGGCCAGCATCTCACCGCTGTCATCATAAAAAATTTCTTCCATATCTCTGATCTAAATCTCTCTTTCAGTTTAAAACCCTCATCCCTTGTCCTGTCACTACAGACACTGCTAAA
>NW_010314047.1:614-2423 GCF_000700745.2 Antrostomus carolinensis
CTGGCTCATGTTGAGCTTCTCATCCACCACCACCCCATGTCCTTCTCCTCAGGGCTGCTCTCCATCCCTTCATCCCCCAGCCTGGATTGATACTGGGGGTTTCCCTGAAGGCAAGACCTTACCCTTTGCCTTTTTGAACCTCATGAGCTTCTCCTGGTTCCACAAAACATCTGGTTTTATTTCAATTTCTTTTCTTTAAATTTTTATTCCAAATCACCAGAAGATCTTGAAGTTACTGGTGTTAACTTCCTGGCTTTTTGGTTAGTTTGTTCAACATTTACTGGTTGACTTAACACACCCTGACTTGTAGTACTGCTGGTTTTATGGATGCTCGCTGGTTAACAGCAGCATGCTGGTCTTGAAAGCATCAGTATTTAGTGGTGGTGAATGAGAAGCTGAACATGAGCAGACAATGTGCGCTTGCAGCACAGAGGCCAATAACCGTATCCTGGGCTGCATCAAGAGAAGTGTGGCCAGCAGGTCGAGGGAGGTAATTCTCCCTCTCTACTCTGCTCTCGTAAGGCCCCACCTGGAGTGCTGCATCCAGTTCTGGAGCCCCCAACACAAGAGAGGTCTTGAGCAGCTAGAACAAGTCCAGAGGAGACCACCAGGATGATGTGAGGGCTGGAGCAGCTCTGCTGTGAGGACAGGCTGAGAGAGTTGGGGCTGTTCAGCCTGGAGAAGAGAAGGCTCTGGGGAGACCTTCTAGTGACCTTCCAGTACCTGAAGGGGCTACAGGAAAGCTGGGGAAGGACTTTTCATAAGGACAGTTAATGACAAAACAGGGGAAATGGCTTTAAGCTGAAAGAGGGGAGGTTTAGATGAGATATTAGGGAGAAGTTCTTCACTGTGAGGGTGGTGAGACACCGGAACAGGTTGCCCAAGGAAGTTGTGGATGCCCCCTCCCTGGAAGTGTTGAAGGCCAGGTTGGATGAGGCTTTGAGCAACGTGGTCTAGTGGAAGGTGTCCCTGCTGCTAGCAGGGGGGTTGGAACTGGATGATCTTTAAGGTCCCTTCCAACCCAAACCATTCCATGTTTCTATGATTCTATCATCAAAAGTCTGCTGCTTACTTGGACACTGCAGAAAATAAATTTGCATGCAGTTATTATTGTGATGCGTTAATTAAGCACAGGTCTCACGTAGGAATTGGTGGGATGTAAAAGAGTCTCTCCTAAAGCAACACTTAGGTGCAAAGATCTGGCTTCATGCATGGTGCAGTCAAGGTTGGAGGTCCCACACGCTACGATGTGGACAAGCTCAATGTCAAGTTAGAGCTGGTTGGGCTTTTTATACCAAACTCCTTCCAAATTTTATTGCAGCCATATAAAAGAGATTATTTGCCTGGTGTCTTGAGCGTGTTCGAGGCGACGTTGAAGGCTGTGAATCCCTCCGTACGCTCCTCGCTCGGTGATCATTTATCTTGCGGTGTGGTGTGGAGGAACGTTGCGATCGTCATCTTTATGATGAAAAATGCCAGTGATTTGTCTCTTGTGGCAGATCCTGCTTTTCTCCTCCCCCTCCCATCAGAAGTTGTAACTCTCTGGCTGAGTTTGGGAGTGGAAATTCAGGCCGTGAGCTGACTGATCTGAACCCAACGTGAGATGCTGACTTGCTTGGGGATCTACAGGAAGGAAGATCTTCTCTGTATTAATCTGTGAAGCCACAGATCATCGTTACCAGTGCTGCAGGGAGATGGGGACGCTGCTCCCTCTGCTCTGGAGAACGGGATCGAGTCTAAAATGCATTTCCCTATTTTTCTCCTTTTTGACAGCAGCACAAGAGGCTTGGGGAGGAGTGGCTGGGGGGG
>NW_010314048.1:0-15728 GCF_000700745.2 Antrostomus carolinensis
TTTTTTTCTATTTACTTTAATAGAGACTTGATTTGGCTTGGAGCCGCTGGCCATATCATTACTTCTTTATTTCCCTTCTCCAAACTACAGAACACAAAAGAAGAATAAGCAGGAGTTGCATCGAGTTACTAAAACCCTGCGTATATCCAGTTCCCAGTGCCAACAGCACATAAAAGCGCAGAAGAGTTTATTTGCTACACCACAGCTCTGCTGCAACACAATAAAAGGGGTGTTTTGACCACGAGTAAGACGTCTCTTGTTACTGCTGCAGACTGTATCACTTGGATAAATCTAAGAGATATAGAAAAAGAAGTGCCCTTAAGTTTAAAAAAAAAAATCAAGTGAAGGGATCTTAATAAAACGTAAGTGCTTTTCAAGTCTGTAAAACCTTTTAAATCTAAGAGGAAAGCCTATCAGATAGCACCTCAGATGGCTTTTAGCACCTTTGAGGCAACACAGAAGTCCAGTACTTGCATAATAAAAACAAATTACTTTAGTAATTCCTACAGTCCTTGGTCTCAGATCAGCTTTACAAGCCTTGTACCTTGTCTGTAAACCAAGACCATTCACAAATTAACCCACGCATGATAGAATGCCTCAGGAGCACATCAAAGGTCCAGGCCATAGATACAGCAAAACAAGTATTTTTTTTTTTCCCATTTATTCTGAATTATTTTGGCTCTAACATTACATAATGAAAAGCTAACAAAATGTAATCCATTAGAGATTACTCCGCAGATAGTCATCACGTAATTATTTTTGCAGCTGTAAAGTAGATGCATGCTCTGTTTTTTTTGCCTCAGGCCCTGGCAATCTTGTGTAAAGTTATAAATTTAAAATTTTCTTCCCTTACTGAAAAAAAATAAAATCATCTTTTCTGTCCTTCCTAGTCAAGGCTCACTGTAAACTGAGAATACATTTCCTTTTGAAGATATATGAGAAGTAGACTTTGTAATCCAGTACAGCATGTGCTTTCAGTCACCACGGGGTCACATTTCCCCACGTGCCCCTTTTGCAGCTGGAATGAAAATAGATAAATTAAGAGGATGCTTTTGCCTTTTCTTCTTTTTTTTTTTAACAAATTCAGTGTAGAATCTTCACAGATATCAAAACCCCCCTATATTTCTGATATACTGTGGGTAAGGTTTCCTAACATTTTACTCCAATATTTTCTAAAATACAATGAATAATGATTGCAATTACTGTCACTGCACAGCTAGGACAACTCCATGGTCTTGCTGTATGAACTCTCAACTCTGTGTTTGTGCTGAACACATTTTTATGCCATGCTTGCTGAACTAATCACATTCAAGAGCAACTTTCATAACTCCACTTAAAAGTCAGCTACTCATACAACTATTTTAAACTGTGTACTATTCAATCAATAAAGCGATTTCACTTTCCCCAGAGGATCCCTCCCAGAATAGAAAGGAACTAACCATCACTTGAGGATAAATTTTTATTGACAAGCAACATAAGCAGAGACAGTATTTTTTTGTGTAAACCCTAAAGAGTGCTTTTCAAAATGCAGCACCCAGGGTTGTGTTGTTTTGTTGTTTGTTTTTTTTTCTTAAGTTCTTCATGGGCTACTATGAAAAAGAGTAGGGAGTCATTACTGGGTGGAATGGGAGGTAGGTAGGCAAGGTTTTTTTGCATATATACACTGCAGATATTTAAGAAAGACTATTATTAGAGTTTATCATTAAATAACTGTGATCTAGTTCAGAGAGAATAAAGAAAACCAAAGTAAAACACAAGAAAAAAGAAACCAACCAGAAAACTTTAGTCAGGAAGTGAAAAGAATGAACTTGTGAGGAACGCACTAATTACCACCATTATCTTTGTGGATATCATGACTTAACAGATGGTATCATGGAAGAACTGGAAATGAGAAAATCTCCTGGAAATTCTCATTCCAGGTCTATTCTAGTCAGACTAGCTCGACACTTCATGTTGGATCAGTTCAAAGCAGTGCACCAGAACACATCCAGGATCCCTGACTGAGCGAGATATTGCAGCCATGGCCATGGGGGCTGTGAGAGAGTCAAGAGAGGCAGAGAGGGAAATGAAGAAGTTTGAAGTGCAGATTCATAATCCGATTCAGGCAACCTCAATCCACTGCAATTTTTCTAAAGAGATCATCCAGACTTGCCTCCTGCCAACTCTCCTGCACTGCTGTGGACAAAGCACCCCAGAGATCCCAACAATTTCCACTCTTTCAGCATGAAGATGATGTAAATGTTTCCTTGCATGTGCCTCAGAAATGGGGAAAAGTGACATAAATAGAAGAAATGCTCGTTCCTCTCATGACTTTATAAAACAACCGGACCAAAACTAATGAGCAAGCTTCCTCCCAGCAAACAAAAATGTGCTGACACCACCCTGGGTGCTAAAGCTGAGCAATGCAACCCTACTCAAAGCCCACTGCCCTGCCTTTTGGCTGATTTTGTTATACCCCCCGCCCCCCCCCCCCATGTAATAGATTTTATTTCTTTTAATACCCACCAATTCCATTATTTTAATTTCTGTAAATTTATAATGAGTATTTCAAAGTTTCTCTTCCCTCTCCCAAGTAAAACAACAATATCACAAAGAAAGTTGCCACCTAATATGAGGAACAAAACAACAAAATGCTGCGAGCTTCGAAAATGAAAAATGGGATTCGGGAGGTTATATAAATGTTCTAACCCCATGAACCAATAATCAAAGAGAAATTAATTATTTCTCAGTCAGGACTGAGCTGTTATTCCAAAGCAGAACAGTTCCTGTCACTTAGGGCCACCAATGATCCCTTTTCCCCACTACCAACTGGACTTGGAACTCCAACTTGCAGACGTTTCTGGCATTCAAATAGACTGCGAGACGCTTGTCAGTTGGAACACTGCTTCCAACTAGGTGCTTCATTTTAATTACAACTAACTTAAGCATCAGCCAGAACTATGTTACCTTGTTTAAAGGCTTTGCTGGCAGGAAATTTATACAGATGGCAGAGTATCATTTTAATATATGCATGCCACTAAAGGGGAAGTGTTATGGCACCTAATTAAGTTCAAAAAGAATAAAAAATGCACGCATCATCAGATTTAAGACAATTATGTGCATTACCAAAATGTATTTTAGACCTTATTAAACTCCTTAAGAATGTTATGGGGTTTGTCCAAAAACTTGATCTTTTGCAAATGAGAAATATTCTTTTCTGAAGACAACCCCCTAAAAGTTTCCATGTAGTCATGCAAAATTAAAGCAAAAACTGGTTCCCTGAAAAAAATTATTTCCTTAGTGAAGATGTTAAAAACAGGTTAATACTGGTGTTAACTACAGTGCACAGTCATTAAAATGGAAGAGGAGGAGTAGGGCTACAGTCAGAAATTACTGTAATGATCATCTAACACGATCACTCACCTAATCCAGGCAATCATTTGCTGCAGGACTGAGTTCAGCAACACCCAACTGAATGTTCCAAAATATTGTCTGCACTTGTACAAAGCCTCCAAAGGCAGGGACTCATTTCATCCAGCACCAGCCTGCCCAGGGGCTCCTCACTGCCATCATTGTCAGTTCCCATCTGATTCCCACCTCCAGGCACTTTGACCTCAGCCATCAGATCTCCCTACACCTTTCTCAGCAGGACTAAAGAGCCTTCTATGGGCAAGCAGAGAATCACAGAACCGTAGTGGTTGGAGAAGACCTTTAAGATCATCAAGTCCAACCATAAACCCAACACTGCCAATCCCACCTCTAAACCATGTCCCTGAGCACCTCATCTGCCCGTCTGTTCAATCCCACCAGGGATGGGGACCCCACCACCTCCCTGGGCAGCCTGTTCCAATGCTTGACTGGCCTGGTCTAGTGGAAGATATCCCTGCTGATGGCAGGGGGGTTGGAACTAGATGATCTTTAAGGTCCCTTCCAATCCAAACCATTCTATGATTCTATGATATTTCTTGTCATTCGTTATTTTCACTCAGTCATTAAGAAATTCAGAATTGTTAATAGAAAGAAATGGATGCTTAAGGAGCAGGTTCCAAAAAAGACTTCTGGAAAAACCGTTGGCTGAAAGTTACTGATGATAATGACAAAAATTTCTGGAAAGCACTGGCCATCAGCCTGATTTTATTTCACTAGTTGAAGATTTGGGCTTTAAGTATTGCCAGGAATCTTCCTGGGCAACACAGCTCTCATCCTGTAACAGCATTTCCACTTGTGGAACGGGAAGTGTAAATGAATTATTACATGATGAACTGGGAATCAAATGACCCAATCTGATACCTCATATAAAGAGTCACTTTGCCTCCTGAGAGCAGGGAAATGGACAGGTTGGAGAGTGGACTGCAGCACTGGGAACCCTCATTACACTGGGGAGGGTCCGCGACGCCTCGGGCACACGGCTCAGAGAGCGTCCCTCGGGTTGATTGAGAATTGGAAATAGATAAGGAGAACGAACCTAATTATTCATTTGATTGACTGTGTATAAGATCACAGTCACCACCTCAACATCTTCTACATATTATGGTCTGGGACAAGGTATTTACTGCCTGTAAGTCAGAATTTACCTCCTGGAAGAGTAGCTTCATTTGTACAGACAGCAGAGACAGTTATTGGCCGGGATGAATATTTACAGTTCTTCCCTTAAATATTTAGAGTCCTAAATATTTACAGTTATTTGCCTTTTTATTACCACTATTATTATTTTATTGTACATTTCATTGTGGAGATTTATTTCAATCTTGCTTCATTACAGACAATATTTTTAGTGTGTCTAACACAGCTGATTTCCAACCTCATGGACACAAACCAAGGAATTTCAGACACAGCTCACAGAAGAACTGTGTCTGTGGGAGATCACAAATTATTTTTCCCCTAGGCAAAGAAGAGTTTACATCTTTAAACCCAAGGATTTGGGTGTGTTCTGGAAATACAAGGTTTTTTTTCTGCACACTCTAAGTCAAGGTCCTGATGTTCAGTTTGCAATGAACTGTTATGTGCAGCAGCCTTCCTGCAAAGCAGGTTGTAATAGGGAAAAAGAATCAGATGAAAATGCTTCAGTGAGCCCCTGTCTCAGCCCTCCAAATTAAAGCACAAAGAGGTAACTGAAATGTCCCCAGGGGACAGGGGAGAGAACTGGGGGGCAAGGGGAAGGAGACTTGTAGGGTGAGATAAGAACAATTTAATCATTAAAATAAAAGAAAACTTAAAATAATACTGATAATAAAATAGTAATGATTAATAATAATAGTAATAAAATATGCAAATGAGTGACGCCCAGTGCCATTGCTCACCACCCGCTGACCCAGCCCGGCCCATTCGACCACGTCCCCGGGGGAGCCACAATCCCGCCCCGAAACCGCAATCCCGGGAGAGCCAGAGCCCGAGCCAAAGCCAGAGAGAGCAAGAGAGGAAGAGCCCCTCATGGATCTCCTGCCCATGGGGGACAGGAGATGGAACAGCCCCTTGGCAGAGCCCAATGCCCATGGAGCTGATCCATTGCAATATTGATCACACCCCTAGACCTTGCATTTGTAGACTGGCAAAACTCAAAGTCCTTCAACTTCCAGCGACAAATGAAAACATCAGCGTGTTACCAAAGTTTTTCTTTCTAACAAATCCCAGCTGAACCCAAACCCCAGCGCTGTTCCAGCTGCTGAACAGACCCAGCTCTGGCCCAGCTCAAACCAGGACACTGGTGGTGTTAAAAAAGGCAAGAGAACTGTTCTACAGACCTGCCAAGGAACCTGCAGTAGCACTGTTTCTGTAGTACAGGCAAGACTTAAATGGACAATGCTTGTACAATTGCTTATAATCATCCTTTCACTCTGAAGAAGCCAAAAACTTACCAGAGAAGACATTTTAAAAGAAATAAAGATTCCCATGCCTGCGCTAACAATGTTTCTGCAGCATGCCCCTGCATCTGCACATGGACTCTGCCACTGTTTGGCCAAGGTACTGCCTCAAGGCCACCATCTGAGCTGTGTCCTTCTGTTTAGCATTCAAATTTTAGTCCATTATAACTGTACCACCACCATCAACGTTTACTGAAAGGACCCTATTTCCATGAAAAAAATCCCCATTTTGCTGTTAAAGCGGTTGAAAAATATGACACGTTAATATCAGAGACTATACAGTATCATTATCACCCTCAAACAGCGAAGTCATTTCTCCTTTAATATGCTGGAAAATTATATTCCACTATTACATCTGAGGTCAAGTGTGAACCATCAGTCAGAAGGTGCAAGATGCAGGCACTTCATCCGGCTGAGTGGCCAATTCTAAAGCACAGCAGAGCTAGAAGAGCAGTTTTTGGGGCCAGACACCAGAGCAAAGCCACGCTGCTCAAAACGATGCTGAGCTAGTACATACCAATTTATTCTGTTCTCTTGTTATTACAGACAATTTCATTCTGTTGAAAGAAACTACAGATGACAGAACTCCACCACCTCTTCTCACCTCTCCAGGCTGCTCTACAGCAGGACATACCCCAGTTAGATGGTGGGTGTTTCATTAATTATACCCTGCATGTCCAAATGCATGAATAGATCATTCTTATGGTAATGTTATCTTGTTCCCTTTCCTCCTAAAACATTCAAGATGTGAAGTGACAACAGATGGCCACAGCAGAAACAGGTAAGCTTTTTCAAAATTACATTTATGCCAAATATTATCTACTTTTCAAATTACTTTTGCTGGTTTTAGAAAACATTCCAGGAAATCTCCTCAGGGAAAAACAGCAGCCAGCCTTATAGAGAGGTCAGAGAGAAATATAGGTTTCATCTAATTCAATTAACTGCTCTTGAGCTACATCCCAAACGGGAGAGGCAAACGTTTGTTCTTCCAGGCAGACTCTGAGATATGAATCATTCCGCTTTCTCAGTATAAAGAAGCACAGCACAGTATCACACACTCAAATATTTTATTGCTCAGAACTTGAAAAATCTCTAGGCAGACATCTTCGTGATTTACAATGACGGCTCTTCATTTAGACAAGGATCCAAAAGCTTCAAATACTCTAAAATGCTACCTAGAGCATTAAAAAAAGGAGTAAAGTTAATAGCTCCAGCCATGAAAAGTGGTACTGTAAGCAAATGGACATTACCAAAGTCACCAACCTGGAACTCTGAACCGCAGCTCCTGGAGATTTAGATGCCATTGGAAATGGCAAAAGACAATAAAATGGTGCAGAGAAGTACTTCTGCATTTGGACCCTTATTCTGGCTTCAGTCCCCATGAGATATTGGAAGGCAACGTGCCAGCTGATCAATATGTCAGTGTTTAATGTGCAATAAGTGCTACTGAGTACAAACCAGAGCGAGGCTGTCCCTCCGCACAGCCTGCCTCACTGCTGGCAGGAAGGAGCGCCTTGAGTTTTGGATCACCCCATGTGGTAAAGCAGCAGCCAGAAGCCTGATTCCAAATTAACAAAAGGAAATGGGGGGGTGATGCTCAGCACGAACACAAACGGACATAACGCCAGTGAGATTTCAGTACTGGAGATTTTAATTTTGATTAAACTCTTCCTTTTATACCGGGTCACGCTCATTTGTTTTCAACCCCGTGTTTTCATTAATATTTTAATACAGCCAGAACACGAAGTTGTGCAATGTCAGTGCTGTGGCTGAAGATAGCATCTTTAATAACAGCTCCAGAAGAAATGCTGGCACCCATCGCTGCCCAACGCTGCGGGGCACCACAGGCTGGCAGGGACTTTGGGGCAGGGAAGACACCGCGTCTGCGCTCACCACCAAGGAAAAGGAACGTGGGTGAGTGGAACATCAGCTTAAGTCTGCTTGAAACTGGCTTGTTTTGGTTTTGGCCAGACTCTTTTTGATGATGGCCAGCAATAGGACAAAGGGCAACAGGCACAAGCTGGAACACAGGAGGATCCACTTAAACATGAGGAAAAACTTCTTTCCTGTGAGGGTGCCAGAGCCCTGGGACAGGCTGCCCAGAGAGGGTGTGGAGTCTCCTTCTCTGGAGATGTTCAAACCCACCTGGACACTTTCCTGTGCAACCTGGTGCAGGGAACCTGCTTTGGCAGGGGGGTTGGACTGGATGATCGCCTGAGGTCCCTTCCAAACCCCATCACTTTGGGACTCTGTGAAACAGGAACTTATAAACGCATTCAAGACAAAACAACCCAACGCAATGGAAATGGCTATGAAGCTCTCAAAGGATCAAGGCAACAAGTGCATTTGGTGGAAACATTGCTCCCACCTTTTTTTTTTTTTTACATGGTTAAATACTTCCCAGGAAACAATGGTAAAGAAATAGCCTAACATAATTTTAGTCACCGACTGTTGTCTTTTTTCCCTTTTTTCTGCTATTTCTAAACTCATAATGATGAAACCTACATTTGGAGAAAATTCCAGAGAGCACGCTCTTTCCTGACTCCACACGACCTGGGGTACCATTAGCAGAAGTACCTACACTCCATCTCCTTTGCCATTGCAAACCTGAACTGTGGGGGCCCATGACAACAAGACCTACCAGCTCTGTAGTTCAATTCCTATCAGCCCCACGCAGTCGACAGAGGTTAACTCCCTGCTAAACCACGAGACTCCTAGGTTTCCATTAAGAATTGTGAGAGACAAAAAAAGCAAATGAAATAATGTGTGAGAATGGGAATATTTTGTTTCTCAGTGAACCCTGAATAGAATTAAATTCTCAAGTCAGTTCAGCAGACTGGTTCTTTTCTCTATGTTTAAGCGCAAAAAGTCAGCTTGAAAACGTTATGAGATGGATCTAGATTATCACTAGATGCATAAAAATGAAAGCCATGCATTTTCAGGACAGTTTTAAAAAGCAAAAACATTGCTATTATTTTTTCAAGTGATTACTGAGAAGCTTTTCTTACCTTTCAGGCTCAGACACTACAGTTACTTCACACAGAAAATGCTTTTAAATAGCAGACGCTCCTAATGTTTATACAAACTGCAAGGTGTACATAAGAACTCAGTTTTCTTTGCTATGTTTCTTGTTTGCTTCACAGCAACGAGATACTTGTCTCAGAACAAGTACACAGAGTTTATTACGCACTACCAAACATACAGGATGTGCCACTGTACAGCTAAACATTAAAATATATTAATATATTTGTATATTTTGGATTTGTTGTGAGGAAGGAGTGTATCTGTTGCGTCCTTACTAAAGCTGCAGAAATAATATTGTTATATATCCACAATTCCACTGAATCCATGCACCTCATCTAAAATGGGAACCCCTAGGAATCTAATACTGAGCAGGGAGAGAATGTGAGTGCTTTTACAGAACAGGAGGAAGCAGTGCTACCAGCATTTATTCCCCTTTTTGTGTCAAACTTCTACAGCCTGCATGAATGATGCCTAGGCAGCCCTTGTTATTTTAGCATGTAAAACTGTACAATGGACAAAAACTATCTGATCTCTCAGAGGAAAATATTTTGAAGAGCGAAGTGGTAACCCTATACATATTCATCGAAAAACCCAGTAACAAATACCTCACTAAATCCTGTCAGGGTTCGTGGAAACAACTGGGATTTGTATATACATCATTTGGATATGGGCCATTATCGAACTATCTAGAGAGTTAATCAACAGAGGACACTCGCAGCACAACAAGACTGATGCTACATCATCAGAAACACCAGAGCTGTAAACAATGGGAAAGCACATTATTCCCAAACAGTATAAATAATTTAAGACTTCCAGAACAGAAATTAATCTACATACCAATTGAAGCACAAAGAACCACCAATTCAGACAGAATAATAAAAGGTAAGGGAAAAACAGATGGATAATTAAAAAGACACTTTCCAAGTGGGAATACACTTAGCTTGGCAGTGCTGGTAACAAGTAAAGTAATGTGCACATGCCTTTTTTTTTCAGAGGGAATTGGGTTTTTTTCCCCTTCTGGTGTGACTGGACACTGAACCTCCTATATCCATCAACATCTATCTGATTAACTCTTCAGCTCTTTGAAGCTTCAGTGTTTTTTAGGGCATTATTTGCAGAGAGACGGAAACAACCCCGATTTGCCCATGTTTGAGATGGGCATTCCTCTTCCAGCCCCCACTGCTCTAGAAGCCCCGTACCCTTTTGTCCTCAGATGAAGTCTCCGCAGCGTACTTCAAAGGAAAAAAAGATATTCACGGTATCTTAACCTTTCCTTTGAAACCGAATCTCTAGATCCAATATCATCTAGCAAGGCTAATTGCATAGTATGCAAGGGAATTGCTATTATTCCAATATAACCCACCATAGAGAAACGATGAAAGCTGAGGCGCTGTCCTAACAAGCTTCACATAAAGGCAGCACCGCAAAGGCACTATCAAAGGTGAGCATCTCGCACAGGTGAAACAGGAAAATTTCACAAATTATCTTTAGAACCCTAACAATTGCACTCAAATATCAGCCAGCTCGTCCTGTAAAGAAAACCTTGGGAGGAGAGAAAAAAAGAAAGAAAAAAAGAGATATTTAAAAGAAAAAAATTGCAGATATGAAGAAGGTATGTGATTTCATGGCTAGATTTACCATATAGCTTTCTTCACATTAACTCGCTGTCCTCGCTATTTATTTTACATTCAAATCTCCTTATCCTCTACAAGTTTTACCTTTAGCACATGAGGAGGTTGCAAATTGTTAAAATTACCACTTTTGTACATTTATACTGTCCAGATACTTGATTAAAATAACTTCTGTCCCTCCTATTTCAAAATAAATATAATGCACTTGCATGTGCACATATTGTTTATCACAAAATACAATGTGTCTACAATTTACACATTTACTTCAGGCAACATGATCAATCAAGAACAATCAATCAATCAATCAATCACGTTTATAAAGGCAGACAAACTCTTCAGAAATGGGCCGGATGTTGCTTAGTAACTTTAATTATTTTTCCATGTAAGTCAATATTAGTAGCACCCAAGTTCAGCAAACATTGAAACCATCACCTGGTATTTTTAAAGGCATCTTATATCACATGTAAATGTTAGCCCTGAAATCTTTGCTTTAAATGTTTTTGAGGAAACAGCCATGAAAAAGAGCAAAGAAAATAAGGTTACTTTTAATTAAACATAGAAATTAATATCTAGCACAAAAATAACACATTATTGATGTGGTAATTCAAATATTGTATTCTGAAAAATAAATGTATTAGCAAGCCAGAAGGATCCAGCCTTACTTTATTATATTTTAACAGAGGGGAAACTGAGTTAAACAGATGGCACTCAAGAATTTCTCAATGAATTCAGCATCTGCGAGTACATGTTGCATAAATGCCAATTAAAATGTGTCCGAGTAGATGTAAATCCCTTGCTGGTAGAATGTAAGCCAACCTCGTTGGCTTGAGATCAAGGTTAAACTTAATCGTCTGCTCAACTTGTAGCAAGTCGCTCTCAAATTGTTCAGAAATTCCCAGTGAAATAATAAAACTGTGCACTTATTGATTTGTATTTATTTATATCCATAACTCTCTTCTCAAGAGCTGGGCTGAAGCATAAAGGAAAAAAAAAACCAACAACAGAAAAGTGCTGTGTCAATAATTTGAGAAGTCTAAACTGAAAAAATACTTCTTTATTTAAAAAGCTTTTTGCAGAAATGTCCTGCAGAACTTTCCCTTTGGGTAGTTTTATGAAACAATCACTTTACAAGTGTCTTCCTAATTTTTACTAACCACACAAGCCACTTTTTAACTTTCCTTTACTCTGATACAGACAAATTACCAATATTGCATATTTGGTTGTCATCTAAATTTTTCATACCATGCAAAGTGAATGTAGAATATTACACAGTAGAACACATACAGAAGAGGCTGTGTGGATTTTGAAAGGTTAAAGCCGTGTTGTTATGTGATCCTCTAGCAGTTCTAATTCCATTTGGCGTTCGACTGTCTTGTAATGAAAGCGCACGGATACAAACAGGAAACACAGGACCTTTAGTATTAAAAAAATAAAGAAAAAACCCTCCACACTCCAAAACTCACTAAACTTTTAAGTCTGCCACCTATTTCAGGAAGTCCAAAGCACAGTTTAGCAGGTCTGTACCCAGGAAGGCTGAGCACCCACTCCCATGAGTAGAGAGAGGGTGTTTTTGTGATGTGCTGAGCCGTCCATACCAATTTGGCACCATTGACTGAACCGGGGCAAACGTGCACCAAGCAGAGCCTGGATCTTCTGCAAAGCTCATCAATTAAGTCCCTTTCTACACAACCCATGAGCGCAGCCTTTCCCCACACCAATTATTTCATGCTGGCAATGTTTTGGTGAGAAGAAAGCCCATCCGAAACTATAAAACATACAACACAAATGAAATTAATACAAATACAAATGAAATTAAATGCTTAAATCACTATCTAGGAGATGAAATCTGAACTATTCATGCGTGCAAACATCCTGGTAATAAATCAAATGATGGCAGGCAGGGAAAAGACCCAAATGTCATTAGGGAGAGTGCTGAGGAAACAGTGGTGGCCCCACTCAGCAGCTATCTGAAGTGCAAATCACTATCTAGGAGATGAAATCTGAACTATTCATGCGTGCAAACATCCTGGTAATAAATCAAATGATGGCAGGCAGGGAAAAGACCCAAATGTCATTAGGGAGAGTGCTGAGGAAACAGTGGTGGCCCCACTCAGCAGCTATAAAATGGAAACTTTCCTTCAAAGTGGGAAAACAAAAAGGTTTAGCGCTGTTTTCTACACCAGCAGGCATAAAGTGACCCAGCAGGAACCATACGCATCTTCAGATGGTAGAAATCATACTGGATTTTGAACAGTTCAATAACATAGAGAATCATAGTGGTTGGAAAAGACCTTTAAGATCATCGAGTCCAACAATGAACCCAACACTGCCAATTCCACCTCTAAACCATGTCCCTGAGCACCTCGTCTGCCCGTCTGTTCAATCCCACCAGGGAAGGTGACCCCACCACCTCCCTGGGCAGCCTTCAGGCCCTTTCTGTCCTCTGCCTTTACCTTCTAGCAGAAGCATTTTCACTCGACTCATCTAAAAAAGAAGATTTTGGGGGAAGAGCAAATTCCAACAGACAAATGCACCAGCCAGCAGAAGACAGATTTGCCTCCGTTCCGTGCAGGAGAGTGTCCATGAAGAGGAAGGTCTGTGTGCTCTGCTCTTCCTCTGTCATCTTTTTGCTCTCACGTTATTACTCCTGATTGCACCTGCGCTTGATTTCATCCCCTGGCTCATTTTCCAGCCCTCTTCAGAGGCTTTGTATCCATGCAGTTAAAAGTTCCACCGAAGCTCGGACAGGCCCATTTCCCCAGGCGGTTCATGATGGTTGAATGGCACGTACATGCCAGAGGGATGTTCTGGAAGTGGACTCAGGTCTTTTGATGGCGGGAACATCTCTAGCTTCACAAACAAGTTTTGCAGATGACGTTTCAGACACATTTGTCTCAAAGGTCTTGGAAAATGAAGGACAGAGCAGCTCAGAGGATGGATCAGGCCCTACAGCAGTGCCCTTCCAATCATCCCCACAATGACTCAACGACAGTTGGATTAGAGTCTTTACTCCGGCTTCCAACGCACAAAATAACATGATTCAACAATCGCTGTGATTCTCTGCAGTTGCACAAAGAACAAACCCTTAAAGATCCAACTGAGCAGCTTCCATTGTTTTCTACCATAACTGCTGCTCCATTTATTCCAAGAGGTGACCTTCCAGTAACCTTGTTCTGTGTCTATGAATGAATGGAAATTTGAGTTTGACCTCACTCGATGACCTCTTTAGAAAGAATTATACTACAGTGGTTTTGCATCTTGATGTCAGCATGTCAGATAAATATTTTATTAAATTGCTAACTGGATAATGCATTTTCAAAACAACTCACAATGCTAAAAGTATTTTTAAAATATATTGCTAAACGAAGCAAAATTTCACCTATTTTTTTTAAATATTTAAATACATTTGACATTTAAGAAGTATTAGACATATTTGCCTTAGTGGGAATGCATTAAAAAAGTTTTAGCTTCCATTAGGAAGCAGTACCTATGTATAATACATCCTTTTCTAATGTCTCCTTGTGTACACAAACCCATCAATTTGTACCTAGCTTAAAAGAAATCTAAATTACAGGTAAGCCATCGAACGTGTCCCTCACTACCTTTTGGCAAGCTTAGTCTAATCAGCGTTTTTCCACTAAATTACCCAGATCAACAGAAACCCTGCACAATTATATCCTGCTCTCTAAAACAGCACACGATCTTTGCTCGTGTGGGTAACTGCCAGGGCGGAAAATTGCAGTGAGGATGATGGTACAGATGTTCTTTTTCAGTTGACCAAACAAAATGAAAGACAACAAAGAATTCCTCTCTCATAATGACTTCTATTTCGAATGCACTGTTTTAAACTCATCCACAAGCACACAAACAAACAGAATGGGAATTTTCAACAGATTTTTTCCTAACGGAAGTTTATGTTCTCCTGTTGGTGGTACAGGAAAAGATTAGGGAGAGGAAGTATTAGTTAAGCATCCACATGTGAGGAACAAATGCTCGATGTTTGCAAGCTATGAGAATGCTCACTATGATACTTACAAAGTTAAAGTTGTTGAAGAGGTTTCCAAAGCACGATAGATACACGGGAGAAAATCTTTTTCACTTATATGCAAAGACAAAACCCAGGAAACCTCAGCACCGACAGGACAGAAGAGATTTGCTTGCAGTCGTTGGTACTGCTGCGTTTACCGGTCCCCATCACCGACACCAGCAACGGCACTTTATGGGGATGACGGCAGGTTGTCATGAGGAATGTCCTATGGATTCACCAGACACAGCTGCAGAACCATGCCCACAGAAGGGACATCTCATGGAATCTCTTTTCCAAATCTCACAACCCCCTGCCCTCCTCCCGTCTTGTTCTTCTCTCCCCACAGACACTCCCTGCTCTGTGTTCCTGTGGGAGCTGTTCTCCATTATACGTTTGTTCCACAAGATTCTACCAAGCTGTGGGATTTTATTTTGTTTCTTACAATTAATTAGTTTGCATTGTACCCGAAACCTGTCATTGAGCATCGGAGCTGTTACTCAAGGTTTTTTAAAATTAGTACCTGATCAACATTCTTCTCGTAACAAACCCCACACTGAACCTAACACACAGCTATGCTGGCTACTAAGAAAATTAACTCCATGCTACCAAAACTAGGACATCTTTTTTCACAGTGATACTGTCAAAGCTCTTTCCTTTAGCAAACATGTCAGCATTTAATTTACTAAGTAGTATTTGTAGCTTATAATAAAACATATTATGATTTTTGTATTTTATGATTTTCCCTGTATTTTTGATGCTGTGTTCACAGAACCAGCTGGATGTGCACACCATGGAATATACCAGCATTCACATGATGCTTCAGTGACACAAAGATGGACTTTGGAGAACTCTTGGTGCTCCCGAGAAATGGGAAGTTCTTCAAAACTATTTTAATCAATAAATAGATATTTATGAGTACCAAAATGAGAGTATCAGTCCACTAGAGCATCATCTAAATGCCATTCCTGTCCCAGTAGAAATATCCTATACACCTTGCACTGGCCACTCGGGGTGTATCTGCCTCCTGCAGAGGAGCTACAATCAAGCAGGACATCCCCACGGTGAGGTATCAGTGATGTGGGTGTTCCACCACAGGTCTGAAATCAGTGAAACCACATAACCTAGCTCCTGAGGTAGCACACATATTGGTCAGTGTTTACAAATCCGGGACCAGAACCGCGCTGGTGGCCTCTGTAGTGTGAACTT
>NW_010314048.1:15760-21567 GCF_000700745.2 Antrostomus carolinensis
GCTGACCACACAGCTAACGGTCCTAAAACATCAGAAACCTGAAGGCCGTATGAAAACCTCATGTAGATGTAGAACATGACCTACATCTAGACATAAATACCGAAACTTAGATAAATACTGAGAGGATTTAGATCACTGAGCCCTTCAGAAACGAAACCAGCTTTACGTTAATGAAAATCCTTCCATCCTCTCCATATTGCCAAAAGCCCATCTGCATATGTCTAGAAATTCAACTTATTCATAGCTGCCTGTGTTTCAGGTCCTATTTTTGCCCCAAAGATGGACATGTTTTCCTTGACCAAACTATCAATACGTTAACCTGATAACAAGAGGCTTTGCTGTACTTGTTATACCCACGTTAAATGCTGAAAGGAAAGCCTGCAAACTAGTCATTAAATAGATTTAAATCATACTGGAACTGTACAAGGGAGATTTTCTGTTGTCTGTTTATAACGTAAAAAGCACTGTAATAATTTATGTGATATGGATCTGATTATTTCCATTCACCTGTTCTAATGAGAGCACGAGGTTAATAAAAGATGCCGATTTAAATGGAAAGTGCCGTAACTGGAATCTCATCTTTTCATTTGCTCTCAGACTATCAAATCCTGTAGAGTCAACGGCCGCCAGATATCTGGGGCAAAATATACGGAGACTTTACATCACTGATTTTTATTGGACAATGAGGCTGCTGCCATACCTGGGTCCAGGCTACCATTTCACATATGCTCAAATTAAATTGATATTCCACAACAAGCTCCTTGAAGCTCTGTTGATAACACGTGTACTCTAATTATTGCTGTACTTTATCAGTAATTATGTTAACTCGAATTCAAGTCAGATCGTTAAAGTTCAGGAACAGCTACAAGAGATGACAGGAAGAAAGAGGACAGCAGTTCAGTATATTCATGGAGCTGGACTACACACAAGCATGATACTCTTCCATAGATTTCCATGTTTTCAAATTGCCTAAATAATGATACTTTTTGGTGACAAGACAAAAATTCATAATCTTATCAGAATCTGCATCTTAACACACATGACTCAATTCAGACCACGAACTGAAGAAGAAGAGAAGAACAAATGTTAATGTCAATCACCTACATATATATATTTATAACTATATATATTATGTATATATTATATATACCAATAAAGCAAATTCAAAATGTATGATGAAATATAATACCTTCTTTACTGCACTAAAAAAATACTTATGATTTTTATTTTGGCTACACTGGAGGATGGTACCAAATTTGCAAGCATTCTATAAAACCTCCACAAAAAAGACAACTGTTTTCCTTTGTGTTTTCTTCAGTGTTAGTGGTTAAAAACTGCTTCCTGAAACAAACTTGCAGCTTGCAGTACAAACACAGTCATGTGTAGTAAGTGCAGCGTGTTTTAAACACCACCAATAAACCTTCATGTTGGAGTGCTTTGTCATCACTAATAGATATTTATATTCTACATATTAATTAATTTTATTAATTTTAGTATGGAAGGATTTTAAAAAACTCAAGACTCTAGTCTACATTCAGGTTTGCTTTAGACAGTTGTAATCCTGTGAATGAATCATTTTCTGAACTGAAATTAAACTTACACCTAGAAAAAAAAATGAGTGAACCTGGGGTCTGTAACAGCAGAATCTCTGTGGAAGGAGAGCCAAACTGGTAATTTATACAACTGAACTCCATTTCAGGGACACTAAAATAATAGAAGGATTTATGAAAAGTTTATCTCCTTGTTACACCCAGATTACTGTGTCATCTGGGTGAGGCTGAGGACTTAAAGAGTATTTCACCTCAACTAATAAACCTATTTACTGAATCTGAACTAAGTGCTGAAGTTTACTTCTAATGAGTGTTGACTGATGTTGGCAAATAAAGTGAATTAGACCACACATAGCTGAGCCAGACAAGTCATCACTAGTCAGTGTGTCCCCAGGGGACAGAATGAATAAAAATTGTTTCTCAGCTTATTTTTTTTTTTTCAAAGGATCACCACAAACTCTCATGTTGACAGTAGCACTATCTTGACATCCTTTCAGAGCTGTTCCTAGCACTGGTAATATCTTGTCTTGCCGAGGCTTTTTTTTTTTCCCCGTTAAAAAATGAAGCCTTTTTAACAGTTTATTTTTATCTATCCAAACATTTATAACACACTCATCACCCCTGTATTTGTAAGCCTGAGATTTGAGTGTTGTCACACAAAGGATTAGTGTGCAAATCCCCCAGGGCTTGGAGTGCTCCATGTGAAACAAAGGGTTCCATCACTGGTGACAAGGGGCTCTACTCCATGGGGTGCTGGACTGGGGGTCCCAGGACCCGGCTGGTGTCACTTGGCTGTTCCTGACACCCTGAATAACTCATGTCACATTTCTCTGCCTTGGTCTCCAAGACATATCTCTCAAAAGCTGTGTCCAGAAAGCTGAAATAAAAACTATGTCTCCATGAGTATTCTCTACGAGAAACGCATAAAACACCACTAAAAGGTTCAGGGTGTCAGCACATGGAATTGCTTCCACCAAAAGCAACGCTGCAATGACACCAGCGCTGTCACTGTCACTGTGAAATGGAAATGGGAAAATAATCCTGACCTAAGGAAAACATACACATAAAATAATGTGCATCTAAAAGTTTTGCTGCTTTCACAGAATCCCACAATGGTGGGAGTTGGAAGGAACCTCAGGAGATCATCTAACACAACCGCCCTGCCAAAGTAGTGTCACCTACAGCAGGTTACACATCCAGGTGGGTTTGGAACATCTCCAGAGATGGAGACTCCACACCCTCTCTGGGCAGCCTGTCCCAGGGCTCTGTAATGCTCACTGTAAAGAAGTTTCTCCTCATGTTTCAGTGGAACCTCCTGTGTTCCAGTTTGTGCCCGTTGTCCCTTGTCCTATCGCTGGCCACCACTGAGAAGAGTCTGGCCCCATCCTCCTGACACCCGCCCTTTAGGTATTTATCAACATTGACAAGGTCCTCTCTTGGTTCACTCGAAGTGAGAACACAAAACAGCATTTTCACTTCCCTGGCTTCGTGGAAAGTCACTGGTGGCTCAGGTCAGGAACCAAAGGTGACACGTGTCCGATGGATCCATGCTGATCTTGACCCATGTAGGATCCATGCTGATCTCGACCCGTGTACGGCTGAAAGAAGGCAAAAGCCAACCTTTTGGGTTGTACCTTTCAACATAGAAGTAACTTGGCAGAATCATGAACTTACTGCTCCCTGGACACCTTTTTCCCCTAGATGTTCTGAGTGCTGGGTTCAGAGCAAGCGAGCGCAGTAAGGGACCTGGGGTGCCTTTACTCCAGGGGCTGGGCTGCGGGGTCTCCAGGGATGGAGGACCACCAGCCCCACACCCGGGCACAGAAATGCTTTCAGAGAGAGCACTGAAGGTGCTTAGGTGTGCCAGAAAGACTGAGGAGACACATACTCCACCTCTCCACACCAGCAAACGCAGAACTGTGCTGCTGGAGTCCAGTCACTGCACCTCATCACCACCTGGCTGACACTTCCATGGACGCTTGCCTTTGTGCTGCCTTTAACCTGGATTTGGTAGATTTTACAGCCACTGCCCTGCTATAATTTTCTCCATAGTTTAAGTGTCTTTAAAATAAAATAAAATTAAAAAAAAAATCATATGCTGTGTTCTACAGAAGTGTTGTTCCAGCCAGATGAGTCAGGCCTTCTGTATAAAACATTTCAGGTGTGAAATCAGAATGAAAGCAAGAAACACTCTTCCAAAACAATGTACCTTCCAAAGGTTCAATCTTATTTTTCATTTGCAGAAACTGCATGCTCCAATGACATCAATGTTCAAAAAAAACCGCTCAAAAACTTTAAACCAAACCCCTCTTTTCTGGGCAAGAGGCAGATGATTTGGAACACAGAACTGCTCGGACCACATTGCTCTACTGACCGTAGCATCACACAGGAAGCTGGAGCTCTTCAAAGGTTATTTTAGAGACATCAAAAACATTTTCAGCCTAATGTAATAATAACAACATCTCCTTAAAAGTAACAGTGCATCTGCTAAACCTCTGTGCAAAGGACACAGCTCATTTGCTCCCTGGGGATTTTCAGCTGTGCTGCATATTAGCCTGAGTGATCACAGGAAAGCGAATATTACCTGCCATCAATTTTTTTTTTATAAGTACATTGTGAGATGGTCCTTAAATTCTTTTTAAGTACAGCTTTTGTTACTTGCATGTTTCCCAGATATCTAGGATCTGAGGCCAAAAAATGCTGCTTAAAAATAAAAAAGAACTCCATATTGATGTAGCCTTGGAGAAGGAAATGAACATGTCCTTCGGATACAACCTTCAGACAACCTGGAAAAAGTGGATGGAATTGGGGTTTCCTCTAATTGAAACCTCGAATCCAGATAAACTTGCCCACATCTAACCTTTGTTCTCTTACTACAAAGCTGTTCAATTACACATGGAAAAATGGAGCACAATAAAAGCTACGGCATCTAGTCACACCACAGGATTCCAGTTTAATTATTCCCACTAGGAGATAAGAAGTATTTCCTAATGCAAATACGGGACTCTCAGAACATTGACTTCAAGGACCTGCACTGTATTTGCCCCCACAGGGAAGAAGTATAAAAAAATGTGGCATTTTACACTCAGTTTAAGCACAGTGTTTTCTGATGATTCTGCTATGGAATCCAAAAGGCAAATCTCTACGTTTTCAGTCACGTCCTTGCAGATTTTCTAACAAGAAATATGAATCTGCATAATAATGGGATTATTGCAAAATATGGCTATTTCTACAAACACCACCAGAAACATAACATGGAATGCTTTGTATTCATTCAGGGACCTGACACTGAGGTATAAGTAAAGTTCTGTAAGCACCAAGCATCGTGGTGCTGTGCTTCACCATGAGATATGCAGCACCAGTTACCACCAAAGTGGGTGACACATTTGCAAAATATATCAAAGACCCAAACACCATTTCTAAAGAACAAATGTAATTTCTAAAGAAACCTGACGCGTGGCAATAAAACTTGGTTTTGAAGAGGGTTCTAAAGAGAGCAGATTGATTTGCTAATGGTTTAATCAACAAGTCAGAAGATTTTTTTTAAGGCATGAATTCCAAACTGAAGCTTCAGCCTAAGGCAAACAAATATTTACTGCCAAACACTGAATCCAGCCTCTAAGCAGAGGAGTTTCATCCCTGTTCTCTGCCAGTGCTCCACCCTCTGACCTTGCCCATGGTCACCTCTGTGTCTCCTCTCATCATTTGCTCTCACAAACCTCCTTTTCCACTTCCAAGTGATTTCCAGTGTCTTCTGCTGGTCTGTAAACTGAGGCAGTCTCCAAGTAGAGACTGTAGGCTGGTAACCTGGGGTCCACCACAGAGCTCATCTGCAGCACAGCTGACAGTCTTCTACAGTCTGCACTCACGTGTGACTGAAATTACATTTTATATTTCCTATATTTCAAAATAAATAAATAAAAAGTAAATTTGAAGGAAAAATAATAAAAAAAAAAGGTCCTGAACCTACAGATGAGCATACAGAGTCCCTTGTACCTCCCCATCCACCATTCGATCCTGGGAGGAAAAAGGATCATGATTGGGCTATATTAAAAATATAAAAGTCACAAAGTTTAATTTTGGAGGAAAATTGGAATTTACATTGTCTTCTGTACTGTGCCAGCAGTCCAGACATTCACACTTATACCAGAAATGGTTTGGTCGCAGATCACACAAATAAAAGCAAACTGAGTGTCGGTCTCTATGGAGAATGAAATATCTGCACACAGACACACGGTTTGAATCTTGGGATTGTCC
>NW_010314049.1:0-15769 GCF_000700745.2 Antrostomus carolinensis
AACATTCTGTGGTTCTGTAGGTCAGACTGAAACCAATTAGAACTGAAACACATGGTTAATAGTGGACATATACTTAGGGCTTGCATGGTTAAGGGTTCTGCTTGTCTAGGGATGGATTACAGAACTGGAACTAGAAGAAAGAAACATCTACAAGGGCACATAAAAGAAAGGATACCTGGGAAATCCTAAAAGAGGTCAACTGGTGACATAAGGGATTCAGTGCGAGGAAGACCAAGACTACATGAGGCATCTCAGCCATTTTAAGAGACTGTACTGTATCCAGCATTTTTAATTCCAATAGTGCTGAAGTGGACACAAGACCTGTTCATGCAACTGTTTTTAAGCCCCATGATCTTTCCAATAGCGACATGGTGTTGAGCTCTCCAGCCTCAAAGACTCACATCTGGAATAATTTTATTAATATTTTTCAAATCATCTATACAATATTATATTATAATACTGTAAGAATGTACACTGCAAGAGAAGTCCTAAAGAAGGAATAAGCTAAATTTTATTGGGCTAAATGCTCCCACTTACAAAGCTGGATAAATAGTATTCTGGATGTAACTGTAACTTTTTAAAATGTTCTTTTAATAGGCAGGAACTGCAGTCTTGGAAATATTGGTTCTTATTCCCTCTTGCCCTTTTTTATATCTGGCATGGACAATGAAGGAAAAACAGTGTCCAGTGGACAACAGGAAAAATAGAGAGTTGGAATATTTTAGCTGTGAAGCAACAAGCATCTGTTCTTCATCACCAAGCTGAGTTTACCTTCAGACATGTTCTGTTGTTCAGGTGGGTGTCCCTCGGGGTGGCATTGCCCCCAGCTGCACTGTCCCTTCGCTTATGGGTGAAGCTGAGGCAGCTGAGGAGGTGTTGTGGTATCCACCTGCGCCACTCTTCAGTTCTGTACGTTCTCTACTACCATGATTAATATCCTGGGCTGTGAACTGAAGGACCTGGTGGCACACGTTTACTTCTGCCACATTTGCCATGGGGACGGTGGCTTTCGTGGCTGCATTCAGAGGGAAACGGTGGTAGCTGAATCCCAGCAAGAATGAGAGCATGTCTCTGCAATTAACTACCAAAAAAGATGCAGTAGGATTGGAAATGTTTAGGTTGGTGTTCCAAGAGATTTATTTGACTCTCCCACTCTGTTCTTCAGGGATTTTTAAGCCCATCTCTAGTTTAAATATAATTTTGAGGGTTACTTTTCATACTGGGTATAATACTGAAAAAAAATGTGGTTGATTTTTCAGAGTTAATAATGGTAGTTTATCACAAGCTTTTTTCATGGCTCAAAACCATTTAGCATTCTTGTAGCTTTTAGATTTTCTTCTGTTAATAAAAAAAACTCATCTGAGTTTGGAGCATGCTGAAGAGGATGATGAAGGATAGTCTAGACCTCTGGAGGCAGCCAATTGAGGTAGAGTGCCCTGTTGATTATTTTTAGATGAGATGTCCACATCATTAAGCTGTGAAGGATCAGTATGTGAAAATCAGGCAACAGTTCCCCCAAACAGCATTTGGTTTCTGTTCCGGAGCTCAGGTTTGCATGAACTTCCTAAGTGCAATATATACCTGAGTAAGTAACTCCACAGACCACTTTCTTCACAAATTCTGATAATTAAGATGTGATATGTAAAGTAAGAGTTCAATCAATCTGTTGTCTTTCCTACATAGAATTTCTGTGTGTATGTGTGTGTGTATTGTAAAGGCAGCACCTGAAACCCTCATCTGTCAGTACTAGCATTGAAAATCACCCAGTGCCAGGCATGGTTCTGTGGTCCAACCTGGCTCACATGTAGGAGTCTAAACCTTTTTGCAGCATATGGTCATGTCCAAACTGCCTACGGTGAGCAGTCTGTGATACGTGATATTCCCTGAACTGTGTCTGGGACAGTGCTGCCTCTCATGGGCCAGCATTCTGACAGTGAGACCATGAGCTACCAAAGAGAAGTGTGAGTCCGTGCTTGATCCCGTGCCCTGGCTCAGTTGTTTTTCCTGGGTATCCCAGCCATGAATGAAAATCTTTGTTTTTAAGATAACATGACAACAGCCTCAAAACTGAGGCTCTTCCCAAAGAAAAGGAAGGCAGTGGAACAATGCAAGGCAGCCTGAGTGCTGTCCCCCAGCAGCCCCATGTGGGGCTTTTGCCATCCCATTTGTCTTGCTTCTTTCCCAAGGGTTAAGTCAGTAGACTACTTACATTTCCTAGAAATTATCTATTTAGCAGAAGGGTAAGAGGCTTGATAAAATAGCCTTCCCTTGAGGTGTGGAGGTGTGGGGTGTTGTCATTCACACCTTTTGTTGAAAGAAGAAGAGGGAACATCACACAAGTGATCACTGCAGTCTGCTGAGTACTGTGTGGTACCAGTTGAGAATTCATGAGCCTGTAGCTGGTGACTTGACATGAAGGTGGCTGCTTGGCTTCCTTAGGAGGAGAGGTCATTAGTGAGAAGCAGGAAGAAGAAAATAGAAGTGGCAGAAAAGTAGTTTCCAAATTGAAAGCATTTGCTTGTAATCAGAGGTGCTAATAAATACTTTTTCTAAGTTTTGACATTCTGTATTTTGGTCAATTTTTTTTCTTTTTTTTTCTTTTTTTTCTTTTTTTCTTTTTTTTCTTTTTTCTTTTTTTCCTTTTTTCTTTTTTTTCTTTTTTCTTTTTTCTTTTTTTTCTTTTTTTTTCTTTTTTTTCTTTTTTTTTCATTTTTTTTCCCATGAGCTGATGTCATCACTGGATCGGCCATGCACTTTCAGAACTATTGCTTTAGATTGCATCAGAGTGTTAAAACTTTTCAGTTTTAACCCAGAATGTCTTTCTTAGAACAGTAAGCAGATGACCCATTTTAACCAAATCATGTCAGTTTTAAGCAATGTAAACTGTAGAACCAAAGCAAGCTGGATCAAGCTATTTGTGACAACAATGGGTGCTTTTTTGGAAAACACAGTTTTATGTTTGTATTTAGTGGAGGTATTTCCAAAGGCTCGGGAATATGGGGAAGGAGGGTGGAGTATGGAAATGTATTGATTAAAAAATGCTGTCTCCTCGATTCATATTTCCCATTTTTCCCCCTTGTCACATCTCTGAAAATACATAAGTCCCTTCAATCCATATTCTTGCATATTCTTGATGTATTTTTCAATTTGATTAGGATTTAGAATATATTATTAAAATAAAAGCATAGCTAAGGGTAGCTTATAGTAAAAATTAAGAGCCAGCCAGACACTTGTGGGTAGTTTGAAATTGTCATGTTGAAAAAAATTTCACACACACACAAACGCACAAAAAGCTGAGAGATTCAACTGTTGCGATACTGTTTGCAAAATACAAACCAAACTGGGCATTATTATAGTACGAAGTAATAGGACAGTACACAACTGAATACATGCTTGGAGTGGGAAAAAAATTGCAGTTGTGAGTACAGATCCTTGAGCTTAATTTCAAAACCAAATAAATGCAGGGTATCTGAAGAAACGACTGTTCTGCTGCATTCCTTCTGGCTGGTGTTTACACCCCTCTAATCGTGCTAATTTCAGAGTGGCAGCAGCAGTTCTGCCATAGGGTCTCAGTGTTTTGAAGTCTAAACCCCTTTTTGAAATTTTTCTCGAGTAGGAAAGCAAGTGGGGCACAAAAATGTAATTTAGGAAGTTTTAAAGAGCCGTTCTAGTTAGGGACAGTTTTGATACTGAGGGGTAACACTTTTACCTTAGGCTGTCGAAGTACCTCACTGATAGAGATGCACAAATGTTCTTTCAAATTTACAGATGTTTCTATTATGCAATGTTTTTTTGGTTGTTGGTTTGTTTTTTTTTTAAAATTTATTTTCTGAGACTTTTGTCCAGGTTCCTCAGCTGGCTATCAGACTGCTTGTATACTTACCTCTTAGGGGGGTGCAGTTATGCTCAGAGGGAAGGGCTTGACTCAGAGATGTGACTAATGATGTAGGTTTGCCATCAAGGAGTTGTAAAGTCTTATTTACAACTGTTTTAAGTGACATAATCATAACCAGAGTTACCAGTAAATGATGGTAATGACTGTCCTAGAAAGGTGCAGTAATTTCAGATTTCAGACATTATTCATGATAGTCTTTTAATCTAAGTAGTAATAATGTTAACATTTGTGGATATTTAAAATATTTCTCTTGCCTTGTAACACTGATATGTTCTTCTTACTTTGTGTCCCACCTTAAAGGAAGTGAGGCTGACTGACACTTTGCTTCAGCTATTGATGGCAAAGAGAATTTGCATATCTGAAACTACTCTGGAGCTAGCATTTTTAATTTTGCATACTTTCAATAAGACCAAAAAGGGAAGTGGCAAAGACAGCCTTAGAAGCCAGGACATGTCAGGAGATCTCCTGTGAGAGAGGGTATTATCACGCGCCATTTCTTCTGCCCCTCAACTGTGACATGATTCGAGAAAATGCTCTTTTATGAGCTTAGATGCACCCATAATAAGGGCAGTATTTAAGCATGTTTAAAAGTTGTCCTGTATATTGATGCTTTTTCTTAATCAAGACATTTCTGTCACATCAAACACAGGCTGGACTCCTTTCACTGTAGGGCAGTGTTTGTTGGGGGCTGTGGTGTTTTGAGGAGCATGAATGAATTGTTCAGTGTTGTTATTCACTTGTTTGTGTTTAGATTCATCAATCTTTTCTGTTTATCTTAGCAAAAAAAACCCCACCTACAAAGGAAAAACATGCCTGGTTTCCATTCTTATCCCAGATTTATGTGAATTTGCTGTATTAATCTAGCTCCATTTGTTCATGTTGGATCTCTACATAGAAGACTGTGTTTTTGGCTCTCCTTCGTCTTCTAAATGGGTGCCACTTACTGCAACAATGTGCCTAATGGGGTCTAATTCTGTGATCTGCAGTTTTGGAGTTTTATTATTATTAATGTGTGGTTTTGGATATTCTGGATATTTGTTTTTATGAATTGTTACAGTTTGCTTTATAAAATGATAAATAAAGTTAATAATTAACTACATTCTGCCAAGAAGTTTTGTTTTGATTGAGTGAAATGCTGAGCAGCCCATAAGTATATCCCTGAATTTTCTTTTAATATTCCCAGCCCTAGATGGGTAGAGTTGCCTCTTGGGCATTTTGGTGATATCATGCCATGTCTGTGAATATCCTTGTGCTACATATGTTTGCATGAACTGGCAAAAATTTCTTCCAGGTGTACACAAATGGTGCAACATTACAAAATATCTTTGAAGCAGTGGCACCTTTAACAACAGTGTGTACCCTGATATTTGTTTAGTGTTTCTCATTAATTCTTAGCAGTGTCTGTGTGTGCATATAACCTGGAATAAGAATCGTAGGCCTGGCTGTGATGCTGGCAATGCAAGTTAGTTACTTTGCCTTGCAGTCCGTACAGACAATATGGTCAGCTGACATAATCCCAAATCTCATTGTTAAATCACTTACATCGTGCAGAGGAATGTTCCTACCACGTGTTAATTTTTGGTGGACAGTGTTTCATTTTGTGTATGAAATAGTGCATTGTGTTGTAGAAAACAGTGCCATACAGTATCAGGCCAGAAATATAGATGGAAAAAAATTGTTAGCAACATTCATGTTTTCCGCACTTGTTCTGGGCAACATTATCTTCCATTGGGTTAACTGTACAAAGATCTGATGTGGCAAGATTGCATAGCATCTCCTTCCTATTTCCATACATCTTCAAAATCTTAACAGTGTTATCTGTACCTTCTACCTTCTATGTTACTGTTTTCCCTTCCTGTATAGATTACTGCTTCGGGCATATCCACAAAGTAAATTTAGCTGTGTCCTGGATCTGTTGACAGCCACAAGATTAAATGTCTGTGTTCTAACGGGTGGTGTTCTGATGCAGATAGTAGCAAAGACACTCTTGAGTCCTTTGGAAGAGCGTTCTGCCTGCACCCCCAGCACCCATGTGAGAATTTCCATACCTACTGCTTCTACTCACTTGTATTTTAACAGCAAGTTTTAAAGGACTGATCCTTAAAGATTTGGGATTAGCTGTCATTCATTGGAGTTTCCTTTAAATCTTCATTAGTCAAAGGTGACTGACTTGTGCAAAGCGTGAATCTGCCTGTTTATAAAAAAAATCATGTTATTAAAATTTTTAACAGCACACATGTCCGTTTTATTGGTTTCATCTCAAAAAACAACCTAGAAACTTAATGTGATATGAACATTTTGGACGTAGTGTAGACTCTGCAAACACTGAATATAAGAGGTCCCTCATGGTTTTGGAGTCACCTGGCTGAGACCAGTCAGAAGAGTGATACCTTGGATGCATGACTGCACCTCTGAGCATGAAGAGAGGCTGCTGAAGGCACGAGGATGTCCTGACATGAACTCTAGACCATTTGTTGTGGATTTAACTTGATTCTTCTTGTTGTGAAAGCCTGCTGCTGTAGAGGCACAACTTGGCCATCCACAGAGGGCAGTTAGATATAGGGAAGTTGTAACACCTATACTGACTTGCTGTCTTATGTGGAGTATTGGAAAGGTCTTCCGAAATGGAAGACTGGGAGAACAAGGGTTTGAGATTGAATATTTACATCAGATACTATTTAAAAAAAATGTTAAGTTATTGTTCCCTGCATCCTTTTCCTCAAACGACAAATCTTTCATTTTCATTTTATTTGCTTGTACTTAGGAGAGAAATACCAAGAAATACTGAGGAGCCATTAATGGTTGACCCTTTACTGTGGTGTTTCTCAGAGAATATTTCAAGTGTGTATATATATATATATATATATATATATTTAAATTTTTCTTTTTTGGATGTGTTTTAACTGACTTCACATATGCTTTATGTGACAATGCTCCAAATAATTTAATCCCACCATCAAAAAAACAGCCAGGCAGTTTCCTGCACAAGGTGTGGAGGGACCCCTGCATGACATTGCTCATTGTCAGCAGTGAGTCATTATTTTTGATCTTCCATGGTACCTTATGGTGTTCTCTGCATCCTAAATAACCACTGGAGTTACTTGTAGTCTGGAGATGCAAAAAACCCTTCCTAGTGCAAAGGTAAACTGCCCTACATTGCTGGGAAATTGTTTACAGTGGGAAATGCTGTATTTGTGTCACCCAGGCTAAAGATTTGACGCTTTTTCTAAGGTTGCAATCAGCTTTATATGTCTTATTGATTTTATAAGCCTTCTATGACTCTGTTGGCTTAAAATGTTTTCTAAAAATCTGTTTGACCTTCAGATATTACATCTAGCTCACATTTCTGGATTTTGCTAGAAGGATAGAGAAGCATGAGGAAATTTTAATGGTGTTTTAAAATTGTATTTATATTTTTAATCCAGGTCTGTCAGACACTAACAAAGTAATATTGTAGAAAAATGGTAATTTATTGCATATTTTGTAGCAATGAGATGCTTCTTATGCAAACTACTTCTAAGTAGATTAAACATCAATGTCTGTTTTCCGTCTTATTGCAAAAATATTATGGTGTGTTGATGTGAGACTTAAAGGTGATTGTGTCCAATACTGTAAATATCTGGTATCAACAGGAAGCTTAAGAAGGTGCTGGTTTTGTCCAGTGTGAAACAAAGTTAGAGGTACACTTGTCATATTCCTAGGTATTACCTCTGGATACATGAGATGGTGGAGATCCTCTCTTCTCATTCCTTGAGTGACAACTCAATATGAAGCCTTCAAACTTTGTGAAATGGAGACTGAGCTATTTTTCTTTCTTTATTCTTGTTGGGAGCATCCTTGCTTTTGGTGAGTGCAAGGCTCAGTCACTAATAGGATGGAATTATGTAAATACCTTGTCTCCCTTCCAGACGAGATTTATAGACCACATTTTTCCCCAGCTGAAACTTCTGAGTGAGTCTTAGCCCAGACAAAGTCCAGGCAGAGCTTCCACCCATTCCTGTGGAGCCAGGCTTTAACCCCAGTGGTTTGGTGGGTAACAGCAGAGAGGTTGTCAGCTTTACTGCTGCTTGCACAGGCATCTCTTGCCAGCAGCCTGGGAGCCGTGTGGGGTACTGTACACACTACAATGTATACAGCAGAAGTGTGATTCAGTTGCAAAAGCATTTTCTCATGCTAGAATATGAGTATTACTGAATCTCAGTCGAATAGTCCAGAAAAATGAATGTTCATTTAACAAAATGTCTGAATTTTTTGTCACTTGCACACTCAGAGCAAGTAGTTCCTTTATTTACTATGATTTTTTTAATCAACTAAAAAGCGAAGTCAAAATCACAGAAACAAATCAATGTGAGAGTATCACTGAATGGATTATTATTCTAGAGGTATTTTTCTTGCTGCTTTATCACATGGACAGAATTATAATGCATTTGTTTTTGAAGATGAATACATTAACACCATTGGTATGTCTCTCTCTGCTTGCTCATTCTGTATTTTTACTCCAGGGTTTGTACTGCAGGGGACGCTTAAGGAAGTACCATTACAAGCATTTTGTAAATCACATTCTCTAAACATCAGTTACAGTAAAGGTCTGCTACTGTGGTTCAAGACAAAGGTTTGCAAACCTGTTTTTCTGTTTGTTTGTTTGTTTGTTTGTTTTTTTCACTTAAAATTACTAGATCTATAAAAATCTGCCCATCCCTGGGTTGGCTGCCTGGTTGCTGGTGTGGCCTTTTCTGTAAGAGAGGACTGGAACTGTGTCAGTGGGTAACTTGTGCCTTCACCAATAAGTAGCTTAAAAACTCCTAACAAGTGGCTATTAGTAGGCAGTTTGATTGATGTGAATAATATGATACTGAAAGGTACAATAAAAGCTCTTGAAATATGCAATAAAATCAGTTAAACAATGTGTGTTTGATAGAACTGTTGATGTTATTAATCTTAAAAATTCTTGCTAAGATGATTTTGGAAAGTGCTAAATACATATATATGGAAAAACAACAACAACAAAAAAGGCGAAGCAGAACTCCACAGTAGAAGTTCCAGCTGTTACTTTTTGTTATGACATGCTTTTTGGCCAGATGGAGGTTTGTGATCTCACTGTTTGTTAAGTAATACATTGCTCTTCTTTTTTATGGTAAGTGTGACTACTTTTGTTAATACTGTGGGTTTTTAGCAGTAGTCTTTGAAGTGGTGGTGGGTATAACGTGTATGTGCTGCATAAATACATATGGTCAATTAATTATGAGTGCTGAATCTTTTGTAGAGAGAAAGGAAAAGTTAAGTAAAATAAAAGGTAAAATTACAATTAAGGTGCTATAAACTAGTAGCTGTTACACTGTCTGTGCAAGGAAGTACACTGCTTCAGAACAGTGTTGTAGCCTGGTAGTATTTTCTATCTATAATTGCAAAAGCAAGTGGAAATGCTGTGTTGCATAGAGCAATATTTCACATACTATGTGCCCTAAAAGTATGTGAACCGTACAACAGAATATTGTGCAATAAATATAAACAATATAAAATGTGTCATATTACATAATTAGAGCAGAGACCTAAAAAAAGGCCAGACTTGTAAAATATGCTCTTGTTGAGCCACAGTCAAAATAGGAATGGGAAACTTATATTAGTGCATTGTGCATGGCTTTGCTTGACACTGAAGTTGTCACAGGAAGCTCAAGATATGTTTATAGGGTAGTTTATAGCTTGCACTGCTTTTAAAAACAGCAGGGGAGAAAAGAGTTAATATCTTGAAGAGTTATTTATGGCCTTTTTTTATTTGTTAGTTTCTCACATCCAGGAAACAAGCTTTAAACAAAGAAAAGCTGTTTAAGAACCACTCTAGATCCTTGCTAGTAACAAGGGCCTTGCTATTGCTGTTTAACAAATTATCTAATTCTAACATCAGGGCACTCTCACTTTCTTCTCTTTGCTTCATTATCATCATTGAACTTAACAAAGACTGATTCATCATTGCTCCAGTAAGATGTGAAGAGCAGCGACGAGATCGAGGGCTGTTGTGCAAGGGCTGCACAAGTACATAACCCCTCTCTGAAGGGCTCCAGAGCAAACGGGCAGACAGCAGAGGGGTGCTGCGGTGGGTGACAAACCAAAAGCACAGGCTGATCTCCTTATGGACCCTGGTGCCCTGGAAGCACTCGTTGGTTGCCAGTTTCTGTGCTGATCCATCACGGCAGCTCGGAAGCTCTCTTACAGGAATCACATATTTACAATGTACAACCCACCTGGCCTCTTCCATCGTAGCCCTTTTCACAGGATTCGGCTAGCGCTGGCAGTGACCGAGCGGCCTTCCTCTTCCCGCATGCTTCTTATTTTCATCTGGCAGCCTGCACAGAAGCACCATGGGTTGGGTGTTGCGAAGGCTCTAACTAGCAACAGACCCAGGCCACAGCTATGAAGAATGAAAGAACTGCTTAGAAATGTCCCTGGGCGTCATTTGGAAAGAAAGCAAACGTTGCTTTGCACTTACTGCCGGGCTTTATCCTGAAAGGTTCTTCTTCCCAACTTGTGCCAGTAAGGGTACTTTGTACCTGTTTTCCCTCACTGACCTTTCACACTGAAGTTAGAGACCTTCCTGTCTTTCACATAAACTCTTCTGCTTTCATTTGACATTAGCTGAAGACCTCCCCCAGGAGACCTGGCAGTACTCTGCGTCAGGGTAGTAGACTGAAAGTGTGGGCAAACTACTTCCATGCCCGTAAGCAATTGCTCATCAGGAGGAGGATTCTGCAGTCTGTTAAACTAGAGGGTTTTCTCCCTTTTCAGCTTAAAGAGTTTAAATATAATTTTCTTCAGAAAGTTGTTCAGCTTTTTCACAAACAGTTGTTGTTGATGCAGCTAATTTTCTTTAAAGAAAGCACTCTCTCTGCCCTTATTTCCGTGTTAACCAGATGAAAGAATGCCCTTTTTAGCTCTTGGATGCTGCAGAAACACTGAAACTCTGATAGCAAATGGACAGACTCGCTTGCAGTCATCTTTCTGTTTAAAAAAGGTGATAATATCTGAAAATTATTCCAAAGGAAAATTTCTCGAACTTCAAGTTTTTGCATTCTAGGGTAGATGGCAGTTGTCTTACCATGTGCTCTAACTCCAGCTCATTTGTTTCCATTCCTGTTTTACATGTTTCCCAAAAGGAGTTTGATGAGAAGATGAAAATGCCACTCTTGGCTATATTTCAGCCATATAAATACATACTGATAAATTGAAGGAACTTGTTAAATGTTCGGACCAATTCTGAGATACTACCAGGACTATTGAAGACTTGCTATTAAATCCTTTTCAGTCCTACTTCCTGCTCTCCTAATACGTTTAATTCTGCAAGCTGCATGTCTGTGACTGAGACCTTATCCTGTTTCCAAAGTCACATGCAAATCTGTTGATTCTTACAGTATACTTCTTTGAAATAATATCTTGTCCTGTCTAGAAGATCTGTTTGTTTTTCAGAAGGTAAGCATTCTGCACAAGGACAGTTTTATCCAGTGTTCTGGCAAAGTGAAAAGCTTGTTTTGAAATGCATGGAAATAGTATGCATTAATGGGAAGAAACCATCTCGAAACACAGTTTTTAGCACAGCCCAACTTCTTTTTCCTGATCAAAGCCTAAATTCTTAGAGGAAGGCTTCAGGTTGCAGTAATCACACCTTTGGTGCTTCATCAAATAGCAGCAAATGAAGGAATAGGGATCTTTTTAACACTATGAAGTGTCTGCCATCCAAATTCTAACAAGCACAATCATTTGTACTACTACTACTATTACTATTATGACGATAGGAAACTAATATAGTGATCTCACTGTGGGAAAATGCTCTGACAGTGTCTTCTTTGCACTTTCACTGTGACTCAATGTGTTTAGTTCATGTTTAAAACACAGTACCCTGTCTGGGAGGTGACAGCATGGCATTCTGGAGACTATGCTCAGGTATTCTGAGGTCATATAATTTAATTTTGTGAGTTGCTTTCAAAATGGGCAAGCATCCTGAAAATACTTTATACTTGCATGTGTGGCTTCATAATGGGATGTGTTCTTACAAAGTGGCAATGTGCCTTTTTTATATTCTGTTGATGCAGCTAGCAAACAGTGGCTTACTGTTTAGAAACTCGTGATACTGTAATTTCAAGTCTGCAGAGAGAATTTAATCTTTTGAAAGACTGGATGGTTTTTTGAACCTTTAATGGATTATTTTACAGAAGGAAGAAAACCATAGGCTGTGCCTGAAATGCTTTGCTGAAAAGTTCTCTCTTGAAGACTTCTTTGAATTAGGTATTTGGGATACCACCTTAGCTCAGTGCTCTCCAGAGACATCAATAGAAAAGCCCCCCGAGGCTCTGCACAGCAACTAAATTTTCATTTCCATTTGTTCTCCTTCAGAGTGTCCTTGGGGCTTCAGAAACTTACAGGATGAGGGAAGAGAGATGCAGCTGATACAAAGTGATAATTCGCATGACATTTAGGGATATAGTTCTGCAAGACTCGAGCAGAGAAAATCTGCCCAAATTGGATCCATACTATCCCATCATCCTTATTGAGTGGTATAGATTAAAATCTAAGACAATATTTTGTTAACACATTCCAAATTTGAAATCAGATGAGCTATAAAAAAAGAAAAGAAATTGAATCTAAATCCACCAAAAGGAAAAGATTAAACTTCGGAGAAAATTAAGTGTTTCTATGTGTTAGAGCACGTACAGAATGTCACACTATTTATTAAGTGCCGTGCATTTGGTTTCCATGATGTCTTATCCTAGCAACACATTTGTTATTTTCTCTTCTGCCTTCCTTTTGCAGCAGAAGGTACAGAATGCAACATGTCTTTTGAGGTCTCTGGGTAATACTATTGTAGGAGGATTAGATAATTTTGACAAAATATGTAGCTAGGATGGTACCTTTCACTTTGATGTTTAGTCTTCTTTAAAGTGGGAGTGCAACAATTTATGTATATTAAATCTTAAGATATTGCAATTTATCCCGTAGAATAAATTTAATTCCAATTTATGCAGAGTATTGTCAGAATTCTCATGTGTATTTTAGAGATTTTGGGACAAGGTTTCCTGCAATCTGCTCTTGCCAGTCATCACTGACTTTTGGGAGATGTAAGATTTGCACAGCTTCTGTGGAGGTGAACTTTGAAAGTGGAATTAGAGCTGTACGGTAGGAGGTATAAGTGTGTCTAAGTGTTTGGTATTGTGTGCTGAAGTGCATGAAATTAGATGGCAGTACCTTTTCTGTCTTAGTAATTCCAAGTAAGGACTGCAGAAATACATACTTCAACAACTGAGAGAGACGTCAAGTGGTCGGTGCTGTATAGGCTGGATGACGAGTTGCTGGGGCCCGAAGCCATACTATGTAATTGGCGTCCTTTATAGTCCCTTCTACCTCCTTTTTTTCACCCCAGACTGCTGGTGGGCGATGTGTGGGCTCAGATGGGACCCTGTGTTCCATGAGCTCAGTCCAAAGCCTTTGGAAGCGTTTCTGAATCTTTCCACTGATTTCAATGGCATTTGAACCAGGGCCTATGTTATTATCTGAAATTTGAATGCAAGCCCACTGCCTTGAGGGTAAAGTTTAATTTAAACTAATAATTTAAGTTACCTTACAGAACAGGGATCTACTCCATTCAGCATGTTGAATCAGTAAGTCATGCATTTTCTGTTTGGATAACTGCTACCACACTATGATTCATGGCCCATGCGATGCTTAGCATGGCAGTTTTGTCATTTAGCAGCGCGAACGAGACCGGGGAGGTTGTAAAAGCAGCCTCCATCCATAGACTGCAGCAGGACATCTGAAACCACCTATTTACAGACGATCAGCTTTCCCCCTTTGGAAGAGGCCTTGCTGGGGGTCAGACCCCATTTCAGTTGAAGTTATATGTGTGAATAAATGAGAGTTGTAATGGTTGCAAAGATTTGTACATCTTTGAAATGCCTCAGAGCGGGTATTTCAGAGGCTTTTTTGACACCTTTTGACATCAGGTTCTCTCAATTTCTTGTTTTCTTACTCTTTAGCTGTAAATTCGGATGTAAGACGTGTTAGGCCAGCGTAAGTGTTAGGGCAGTGGTGTGACTGAGGTCAGGTTTAACCCCGTGGAGTTCCCACTCCCTCTGTTTTGAATAGAATTTGAGTTTTTCTATTTAACTTCAACAGGGAAAAGCAAATAAAATGAGGTTTTGCAATATTCACCCAAGTCTGATTGGTCCCGTTGCCTGTGCTCTGTGACACAGCAGTGATCTCTAGCAGATTTGCATTAGGATGTGGGTGTAACCAGTGAAGTTTTAGCTGAGGTCCTGGTCATCTCATCTCACAAAAGGGGCTCTGGGCATTGCTGTTAACATGTGGGATCTCTCTTAACTGTTCCATTTTGAACACGTGCAGCAGTCAAAATTTCAACTCTGATACTAGTTTTGAGACTTTTTTCTTCTCTCTTGTCCTCAAAGGTAATATTGTAGTGCCTTAGAGGTGTCAGTGTTTTATTTATAAAATAGAGCCTACTAAGTTTATTTGGTTTATAAAATGCTCTATAATGTATTCTGAGATTGCTTCATCAATTATGCTATGCAGCAAAGAAGGTTTGTTGATAGTTTGATTGACCTGTATTATGAGATTTCTAGTTCCTTTATTTTCTGTAATTGCATAATAACATACCAGTTGGTTTTAGGTCCAAGTAATATCATTGAATCAATATAGCTCAAAATTACAGAGTCAGACTGTGTAATGGCTTAGTAAGTTGCAAATTTTTCACTACTTCAATTTTTTTATAAGAATTTTTTAAAAAATGACCACATTCTTCTTATCCTTCATCACTTTATACATGCAGGGAAAAAAATAGTGATTTGGATATATGCTAATGTGAATAACTTGAGAGTATGACTATCCAGATTTCATCTAGTATATTTTCACTTCCATCTTTTTAATTAACAAAATGTATCAGTTAAAAAGCTTTAAAATGGTTTTTGAGCCACAGCGTTTCCATATAAGTTCTTGGGGCAGAGATTTGAGCTGGGGTGTCCTGCACATGTCACTGCTGGGAGAATGCAGAGTGAAACTTGTTGAGGGGATGGAGGATGAGAAATTCCTGGTAAGTGCTGCCAGGTGGGGAGTGATGGTCATGGCAAGAACACTGAGGGTGGGAGCAGAGAATGCAGAACCAGAAGCTACTGGTGAAATGGGGGAGATGCTGACAGCAAGAGGAGGAAGAAGGGAAGAGAAGTGGAAGCCTGCAGTGAATGCAAGACAGATTAGCATCTGGGAGAGGTGAGTGGGATCATAGGCTCAGACTGTGAAGTTAATATACGTGGTCAGTTGGTAAGTGGCTAGTAAAATACTTGGCTTCATCTTCCATCGTGTACTTGTCTGTGTTCCACTTCTGGTTGGAATGGAAGCGTGAGAAACAGAGAGATGTCTGTTGTACACGTGAAAGTATCCACAGGAAGTGCAAAGCCTTTTCACTTCACTTTCAGGAGGCTTTGTTTTATTCCTAGAATTAAGAAACAAAAACCAGAGCACACAAGTAGCAGAGAAACTGGATGTTGGTTGCTGGGTTTGGCCTTCAGTGCAGTACACGTGTTGATCTGATCATTAACTTCCAATTTGCAGAGATATTCTGAGGTAAATATTGTCTGTTTCTGAACATTGTTCCACTTCTCTTTGAGACCACAGTCTTTTAAAAGACTACTTTATTTTATTTTATTGATCTTTATTTCATATTATTTACCCATTTAGCAGTTGCTTTGTAAGATTAGTATCTCGTAGCAGATGTGCTGATTTCTCTATCCCTTGCTGTACTCTCCTTTTGTTTCTCTGGAGATGCATTTCAGTGGGTGTGGAGAGATCTGAATTCATGCACATGCACTTTGTATTGCA
>NW_010314049.1:15794-23786 GCF_000700745.2 Antrostomus carolinensis
CCAGCTGCAGCCTTACTTAAAAAGAGGAGAGGGTGGGTGGCTAGCTATGGACGTGTCCTGCAGAATAGGAACAGTCACTTACAGTTGTGAATGGAAGTGCTTCTTATCTTGACTTGAAACTCTGGAGTGTGTATCTTATTTTTTTTTTCAAGTTCAAACATTTGTTTGTTTCTTTGAAAACTAAAGCTGCCATTTCTGCAAAATTATAGTAAACAAGAAACCTAAAAGGAGATAAAACAGAGAAAGATGGCTGCTAGTCCCAAGATTTATTAAAATTTTACAACTGTCTATGAAATTGAATAGCCTGTTCAGTAGAGATAGTTATTAAAATGGCAGGTGTTAAGTACAGTGTTTGGCTATTGATTCTATTAGAACTGCCCTGCCAATATTTAATATGAAGAAACTGTTTTTTGTAATATACTTAGCACAAAGAAATGGAATTTGTAGGATGTATCATTACTGCACTTTTTTTCATTAAAACAGTGGCAGAGAGTTTAATGACGTGCTGGAAACTTGCTCATCCTTTGAAAACAACCTTTTAGTCAAAACATGATAAGCATGTAAGGGCAGAGCAGAGAGGTCACTAGATTTACCAGTTTGTTTCTAAACAAACCTTTTGGTTACGGTAAAGCCGAGCCTGGTGCCTGGAGCCCATGACTTCCTCTGCTGCTTTTACCCTCTGGATTCTCTCACTGGCTGCTAGCATTTTATGAAACTGCTCTGATTTATTTAGAACTTTTCATTGTATCCACTGCATGCTTATATCCTTTTTTTTTTTTCCCTTCTCCAGTGTAGCCTCCTGCTGTGTGACTAATTCAAATGAAATAGTGCGGAAATCCTCCCAGCAACAAGGAAATACAGTTGGCTTTTAGTACCAAATTTAAGATCTATTTCCAGAGTTGGAACTGATTTTATTGGGCAGACCTTCAGGTGGCTTAAACCTTTCCAAAGGTCCAGTGTCCTGTAAGGATGGGGCACCTCTCCCTCCCTGGCAGAGCTCTCTGCAGTGGCTGCTGGCTGACCCAGCCGGGGCTGGAGCCTGTCCTGCCCTCCCTGCTTGCAAAACTCTGCAGTTGTCGACCTCCTGCCACCCTGCAGTCTAAAACAGTCTGGTCTTGCTAAAGACTGACCTAGTGCCAAGCGAATCTTCAGGCAAAGATCAAAATTACAGGCCTGTGTATTTCTGCAGCTAAGGCTGCAAGCTGGTAATTAAAAGTGATTTTCCTTTCTTAAGTAATGGGCTTATTTTGCACCTGTCCTCATCCTCTGGCTTGTGGCTTGGGAGAAGGTTCTTGTAAGAACAAGTGAAAGCCAAGGATTCAGAGTTCTGCAAATGCAATATAGGTAGTTGGGATACATTTGAGGAAGCAGATTAGCTGCAGTATGAAGTGACAACTTGGTTAAAATTACAGGATTTCAGATACACTGTGGGGTTCATACTGTGCTTTGGCTGTAAGCTGCAGCAGTGCCTTACCACTAACTCAAAACACTTAATTCCTGTGCTTAAAAACAGTGGTGTAAAATGTCTGATGCTTAGTATTTAAACCTGGTGCTTCAGAATTGGTGTTTTTACAAGCATGGCATAACTAAAGGACTGTTTGTTGTGTTTGAAATGAGAAGATGCCATGAAATGTAATTTTGAAGCTGCCACTTCCCATAAAAATTGACTGGCATTTTACTGTAGTGAAGACTTGAAGGGCCAGATTGTGGCTACTGTGTGAAAGGAGGTGGAGGCAGAAGATTAATCCTTTCTGGATGCTCTACAAAGAGCCAGACACATTCAGGCTGTAATTATGCATTTTTGTTAAAACAAACTGGGATTTCAGTCAATAATAAACTCTGATCAGTTCCTGTGGTTAGGGTCTTATACCTTGTCTTCAATTTTCTCCACTTTCTCTTGACCCCTCTCAACCCCATTTTAAATTCTACTATTTTACCTTCTTTTGTTTCCTTTTTAGGTAATTATGTTTTAAATGATAACTTCGTCATTTGATCTATTTCATCTTAAATTAAGTCTTTTTGGCTACTCTTACCAGGTTTATTTTAAATTCTACTGTCTTACCTTATTCTTTTGTTTCCTTTTTAGGTAATTTTGTTTTAAATGATAACTTGGTCACTTGATCTATTTCATCTTTAATTAAGTCTTTTTGGCTACTCTTACCAGGTTTTCCTTGTTCTTGGTGACTTACTGGTCCTTAATTAGAACCTTGTTTCATTTTTAAGGGTTGATGAATAGACAGGTGCTTTTTGGTAGGATTCTGTGATTTTGTTGCTAGTACTTTAAGAAAAGATCTAGAACAATATTTACATTCACATACTAATTTCCATCCTAATTCCCAGGCTGCAAGCTTATTGCTTTGCTGAATTGCAGCCACCTCAGAGGACTGTAGCAGCCAAGGACAGTGAGGCAGGAATCTGGGTTTGTTTTTTTTTTTTCCCAAAAAGCCCCAAGCTATCTTCTTCATCCAAGGCTGGCACACAGGGTATGGATATTTAAGGTCTCCTCTGAAAGATGCAAATGAACAGACTGCCATGAGTTAGAGGTAATTAAAACCACATATTGAGATAATCAGCCAATTCAGTTCTTGCTTTATTGCAGTCTGTTTTCTAATCTGAGGGATATGTTTTTATGCTGTTAGATTTTCTGTGTGCTCACCAATGCACAGAAGAGGTAGCTGTGTGTAGCCTGCTTGTGCCAGCAGAGAAATGTGTTTGCAAAGTTTACAAACAGGAATGATTGGCGCGCCATCCTTTGTAGGGTGCATGTGTGAAGCTGCGTATGGACAAATGGGGAACATGAGAACATCTGGTCTCAGATATTTTGTTCCTCATGAAATATGGAGCAGAACTGAGCCTGTGGAGTCTTCAGTCACTTGGGAATGTCCAGGAAGAGGATTCTTTTTACCAAAATTGTAATACCAACTTGCCTTTCTTATGCCCAAGTGAGTAATTTTCAGTGACTGGTGGTAATGAGTGTAATGATCTCCTTGAGAGGTGGGATGGCAACAACCACCTTTTCCTGCAGGGAGGCTGTATAAAGCAGTTCCTATAATGTGCATGGTTCTGTGTCTGTTGTAGTTTCAGTGTTTCTCCTGATACTTGAGAACATTTTCACAGGTAGTGTAGGATGGGCTGGTTTTGATTTTAATGCCTGAAAAATTTGGCCATTTTTTTCTAAACATCTCTTTGAGTCTGTGGTGGTGACTTTCCCATCCTACTCCACTGTACAGATGTCATGGGCTGTGAACATCTCTTGCTGGTGAAGGGCTTTTGGAGCAGTATCTCCAGCCCAAGATCCCCAGTGGGATCTCCAGCCCAGGTGTGGGACCAGTGCTTGGCCACACGCTGTTCCCTCTGCAAGGGCAGCTGCCCCAGCTGCATCCAAGGTGGAGGTAGCAAGACACAGTCAACAGCTGCTGCCAGGATGAGTCCTTAGCAGTCATCTTCTGCACTCCTGTTTTTGAAGGTCCTTCTGTTATTTCACTCACTACAGATGATGTGGTCCAAATGCTGGTCTGTGCTTCATTGGTATTAACCTCGTGAATGAAATCCCTTTTGCTTTGTCTGAATTTCTTTAATGAATGGCTGCTTTTAAGGAAAGCTGGACCTTAGGTCTGAGAGGAATTAACCCAGAAGCAAGAACAGTAGCAATAACTGATGCCACTGTCAATGGCTTAGCCCGATGTGGGTAGTAGCACTGCAGTACTCCCTCTTCCAGGGCTGAGGAAATGAAGGTGAAGTGAGTTAGAACAGTATGATTTCAGTCTTGTGAATAATGAAAGATAATGTGATAGCCACACACAAAGGATTAATTTTTGCTCGGTAAGTTTAATTAATAACTTGCAGGAAGTCAATTTCTGTCTTCAGTCAAATGGATGAAGGACAGAAGATCAATTTTCCATCTACATCTAGTTTCTGGCAGGTTTAGGGCTGCAGGGGTCCTTTTTCCCCTCACTACATATGGAGGCAGCTGCTTCTGAACGTGTGTTTGAGCCATGGCAGGACAACAGGTGGAACTGATTGTCAAATCTTATCTCTATTCATTAATCTCAAATAGTATTATGCCAAAGTGTCTGTATAAAAGTAATTATCGTAACCTGTCTTTCTAAATCAGTATGCCATGGCTCATGTTTTGGCTTCCTTCCCTCTGATGCTGTCACGCTCTGGTGCATCCTGCATTTTTGCCTTGTAAGTCTTCATCCCAGAAGAAAACGCTGGAGGATATTTGTTTTCCTTTTATTCCCCACCCCCTCCCCCCTGCAATGGATTAATTCTATAATTCTATTTAACTGGGTTAATTGGTGTTAGCTAGGAAATAAATCTGTCCTGGCAAAGAGGTTGAATTGCAAACTGAAGTGACCTGTATTACCCAGTATCTTAGTCCTCAGATAAGACCACGCAAGAAACTCAGTATGTTATTGTAACAGATCTCCTCTACCAAGGAGAGGTTTTCCTTGCACGGTACGTTAGCTTTGGCTCTAGAAAACCTCAGGTTGAGTTTCTGTGGCTGGCAGCTCTGACACCGAGTTCCTTGTGTGCAGAATGGGAATGTGGGTACCGCTCTGGCCCTTGGCAGCGTTGCCTGGTGTTTGCAGTAATGGAGTGACTTGTCCCTTGATAAGAGGGGAAGATCTTGGGATAGGAGGATTTGGGTAGGAAATGGGTCAGTTGCTCATTGAATGCATGGGAATATCTTATCTTTATAATGGAGCTTAATTTTCCTCCTAACTCTTCACAAATTCTCTTCACATCTCTGCACTGTAAGGAGAAATCAGGCATTTGAATTACTGCTTTCTTTCTATGATTCCTTTTCTTATTTTCAGACCAAACCTGAGATACTAGTTTACTCTTTAGCATTTCCTACAGAGATAACTGGTAATATTTAATATTGACTTATTATCTGACAGAATGAAAGCTCTTGAGTTGCATTTTAATGCTTCAAATTATTACTGGTGAAGCCTTCTTCAGGTTTGAGTTCCATTTTCCCACCTTGGAGCTTTCTCAAAAGAGCAAAGGGCGTAACATGCTTTCTTTTCCGAAGAGGCTGTTCTCTACAAATAAGATGAGTGAAACTAGCACTGATTTCGTTGTTTTAAGCTTGCCATAAGAATCCTCTGCCTTGTGTTTAGGAAATGTATTGCAATTCCTGATTGCCTCATCTTTGGGGCCTTGAGTTTGTGTGTGGTGTTACAGTGGATTGTTAATAAAACTTTACTTCAGCAAAATTTATGTGTTAGTTTAAGTTACAGTTACTAGTGCCTCAAAGCTGCTGTCCTATAGCTAGTTTGGTTATCTCTGGTGACTCAGTTTGTTTAAGCGCAGTACCTTTTGTGAATAAATCAAGGAAATCAACCAATAAATCAAGGGTGGATTCTAGGCTGAATTTAATTTTTGTTTGTGGTAGAAAACCACAGGATGCGTTTGTAATTCAGAAATAGTAAAGCTACTCTTTTCTCATACTCTTCCCGTTGGTTTTTGTACTGTTTTACAACTTCTTAATTTAGTTAACAGCTTTGCTGTTTGTGCAGTCAAGCAAACAAATGACTCTAGTGTGTGATTACAAAGGGTATAACAAACACTTGAATTTGAACCTAACAAAAACCTGAAAACCTCTAGAGTATCTCCTGCAAAATATTGTTTTGTCCAGTTAAGAATTAAGCACTTTATTTACCTGGCCCATTTCCCATAGTGTCGTTACCTGCACGTGCCCTTGTAGCGCTCTATTTTGTAGGGAAGTGCTGGTGTCTTTGCTTCACTGGTGGACGTAGCCTTAGGAACAAATGAAGAGAGAAGCCTCTGGAGGTCTGTGGGCATGACAGCACATCGTTTGTGGGTGCTCGACCCCCGTAGCTGAGTGCAGAACCAGAGCTGTCTACCTTCACATGCTGGGTCATGCATGAGACTAAGCTGCCTTTATATGTGACCTAAAAAGAAATACAGAAATCCTATATACTGATTACTTGGGTTTTATCTTACCCCACAGGTAGTGTTCTTTATTGATGAAATAATAAATAGTGTTTGTTATTGCTTAAACAAAAGAGTATATCTGAAATGGTGGCTGCTCTGTAGGGCTGGTTTCCACAGTCGTGGGGATACAAAGATGCCTCACTCCTTCTGGATCAACATCTTGCTTCCCTTCTTGAGTCCCCTACAGCTCTTCCAAGAGGCATTTGGTCTTGCTCTCTGAAGGTGTTCAATAGCAGGAGCAGGTAGTGATCCTTCATACCTTTTACATTCACTTTTCCACTCTCCGCAGTTGGCACTGCAGGTTTGCACTGCCTTGATAGTTTTGGTGTTCTCGTCTGTGGCTTGATGAATTCCCAATCCACCCTTGTGTACAAGGGAATAAAACACTGTATAATGGGCTGTACAGACAGGGTAGGCAAGCTGGAACAAAGAGGGTAGAGAATAGGCTTGCAGAGCTTTCACCTTCTTTTATTATTTTCTGTACATTGCATAGTGATGAATTAGCTTGCTGTGCAGTTCTAGTTTTCTGCCTCCAGAATATCTGACTTGAAACGTAAGATTAGACCTTGAATTCACTTGTTTTAAAATAAGTTAACTACAAGGCTTTATAATTCCATAGATATTTTACTTTCTATGCTGAACAGAAGGCTTGAGAACATACAGTCTTTTCCAGATACATACAGTGCTGTTAGTATGTATATAGGATTTCAGTGTCTGTAACTCAGTGGTGCTGTCCTTACTAATGCTTCATTTGAAGATTCAATCTGTTCCCTTCTCACCCGAGGGTAAATATTAAACCAGGAGAAATATGTGAAGTCTTAATGCCATTTGGATAGTGCTCCTCAGAACTGGCATGGTCCTGGTAATTCCCAGCAACACCAAATGTGCTAATGTGGGTTCAGTTTCTGTCAGTCTGAGTGTCACTGGAGAAAATGGAAGCCAAATCTGTGTGTGTAGCTAATAATAAAGGTGAGATGACAGTTTCACCAGGCTGCAACTCTGAAATAGTTCCCTTTCCTTTCCTGTAAATAGGAGACTGTAGTAATAATTCAGGTCTGTAGACTTTTTTCCTCCTAACATCAGCAAAGAACTGTTGCATACAGTGTTACATACCATTTTTGTTGGTACAGACCTCCAAAGGTTCAATGACTCTTCCCAAATCATTCAGAAATTAACAGGACGTTTCCCTATAGCATGAGGTGTAGGAGTTGGGAGAAACTGTAAGTCTGTTATTTACCGATAGTCATTGAAGCCGTTACAGGTAACACGCAGATTCCCAGTTACAGCCTTTCTAAAAGGATAACACAATTCTGTAATGGTTCCAAATTAAACTTTCAGGGATTAATCTGTAAAAGGTCCTTAGCCCAATGAGGTGTGAAAATTCCTTCAGTTTGTTACCTTAATTAGTAATTAAGTACACAATACAATTTTTTTTCTTGGTGTTTTTTTTTTTCCCTATGGAAAATATACATGGATTCTACTTAAAAATAACTTTAGAGTGACAAAATGCCCTGCATCTTAGGAACTCTAAGCAGATCAAAACAGATAGGCAGAACGAGCTCTTGGATTTCTCTTGCTGTACCTTACCAAAGCTACCATTTTTTTCTAAAGACGGCATCCTCATTGAATGTAGAGCATTGTGGTGGTTTCTCCCACAGGTAGGACCATGTGGTCCTGCACTCACTCCCCGCACCTGGTGAGATGGGAAGGGGATCACAACAAAGGGGTCATGGATTGGAATGAGGACAGGGATGGCTCACTCACCAGTTATAGTCACAAGCAAAAGAGACTCAACCTGGGGAAGAAAAATCAATTTAATTTGTTACCAATCATCCGACTAGCCCTCAGGCTCAGCTTTCTGCTCTAGCGTGGAGTCCTCCATGGCCTACACGTGGGTACCTGCTCTGCCTTTGGACTTCCATGGGCTACATTGACCTTCTCCTACTGCATGTGGTTGAACTGGGTGTCTGAGGTTCTCTTGTCCTCTCCCCCCTCTCCTCCCTCCTGGCAGCAAAGCTCTCTCTT
>NW_010314050.1:0-11196 GCF_000700745.2 Antrostomus carolinensis
GGCCTCTAGCCAGGGTCAACCCACCACAGGTCTCCAAACAAGTCAGCTCTCAGACATGCACATAAGCACAGTGTCCCACTGCTGACTTTCACTTCCAAAGGGAGAAAAAAAATCCCCCAATGCAATTCAGAGTCTGTATGCTAACAGATCAGTACTGTGTACAACTGAGGGTCCCAGCATGACGCCTGCTTGCTTCAATCCCATCTGCACATAGGTGCCCAAATCATACCTATCATAGAAACATAGAAAGGCTTGGTTGGAAGGGACCTCTACAGGTCATCTAGTCCAACCCTCTACCTGTTTTATCTCTGGTCATTGCCCAGTGCATGGCCTGTGGCAATTACTTCTGGATGCTTGACTTCACAAAGAAAGCAGTGGTCTTTCAAAATAATTCAGAGTATTCCTCTGTAATATGAAATAAGATACCAAGATACATGATTAAAGCTCCCAATTTAACACTTTTACCTTTAAACAAAAAGAAAAAGAGTGTCATAAGAACAAACAAATAAGAGCAGAAAAGATCTGCTGAAAACTACATAAAATTATCACTTACTGTAGATACAGTAAGGTCAGTCTAAAAGATGTTAATCAATCTTGCAGGTCAGTATGATGCATATAATACAAACTCCACTATCAGCATTTGGTGACTGAGATAAGTCAGGCCTTAGGGATTTTGTATCTTTACCTCCCCAAAACATAAAAACTATGCTTAAAGTAAACATATATGAAACTAAGCTTATAGTAAGCACATACAAATATTTGCAGTATGCAACCATTATTATCATGGACACAAACAACCCTTAGCTCTCTCCTGTTCATTTATACTCTGCAGACTTCTCGGGAAAGATGTGGAAGTAGAACTGCTTTAAATGGTCTTCTGTTCATATCATACAAAAATCTGAGTCCTTCGATACTGGGAAACATCTCATACACTGTCTTAAATATGCATTATGCACTCCTAATAATTTAGTAAGTAAAACTATAATAAACATCAAACAATTTTAAAAAAATGACCTGTTAAATTCAAACCTCATTACTTAATACCTAAGCAAACACTATTAATTAAGTTCTATCCAAAATTATTAGAAAGAAATGCACATTTTTCCATCTATTCCATATTTCCCCATCCATAATGTGTTAAATCAGGTAACCTGAGAGTATGTCCAGAGCACTGCATAATTTTTGTGTACACTTACCAGTATTTTAGAGAAATACTGGAGTATTTTACACCTTATTGTGTCTCGGTTTGCATTTCCTTAACTAATCCTAGCATTCACACTTGTATTTATAATAAATCAGTTTATATATCCCTAGTTAATATTTGCTTAGGGCTTATGTTGATTTCACAATACATGCAATTTTCTGGCTTCATCTTTATCTTCAAGTATTAGATTGAATTGAGCAGCCCTGTAGTAATTTAGTTTTATCTTGTGCCTTACAGTTTTATGTTCTTGTAATAGCACTTCCCTTCTCTATTTTATTTAATTAAATATATCTTATTTCACAATGACAACATTTTTATTTTTCAGTTTATTTGCTAAACAGCTGCCATTGTGGCAAGACTTTGTGGTGAGAGAACACTTATTTTAAAGAAATTTAGAACAGAAATTGCCAAATGTAGAGAGCAGGAAATGATTTGAACTTGGCATAAGTGTGCTCTGAGATTAAATTTGAATTGCTTTGGATTCTCTGGTTGGAACCTGGAGCTAAATAGCTATATTTAGATTTCCTTTTTTCCATTAGTTTATTTGGGGTTTTGCTTGTTTGTTTGTTTGTTGGGGGGGGGGGGTGTTTCTTTTTTGTTTTTTTGTTTGGCTTTTTGTTTTGTTGGGGTTGTGGGGTTTTTTCTTTCTTTTTTGTTTTTGTGTTTGGCTTTTTGTTTTGTTGGGGTTGTGGGGTTTTTTGTTGGTTTGTGGTTTTTTTGTTTGTTTGGTTGGTTTTTTTAATAAAGGAAGTGCTTTCTGAAAACAAATGTGGTTAAATCTTTGCCAAGTTACACAGAAAGATTTTTGATTATTTTTTGTCTTTGGCTTCACTTACATTAAAATAGCAGGTAAATGCTAATTATTTTTTTCATTTTAGCACTGCACTGTTAATTTTGATGCTGATGAGGGCAAGGTTAATTGACAGCATATCCATAACAAAAAGTAATGGGTCTGAGCACTAGAACTCAGAGTTTCAGCACCTTTTTTATCTTAAATGGGCAAACTGTTCTGATAAAATGAAATGTTGTGCAGGTGCATTGAGTCCCTGTTGCAGAGGATGTTAAACGGGTTTGATCCTAAATTGACTAGTATGTGCAAAGTGGATGTATTTACTCAAAGCGCTGGCAGCTTCTTTGGTAAATAGTCTGGCACAGCACCGAGTAAGCATGCCTAGCTTCAAGTCTTTTTTTGATCTGCAGCTGTGTGTGCTTATCTCTGTTCCTAACAAAAATCACCAAATGAAACGGATATTAAATTTCTAATAGCTTGGGTTCATCTCATCACTTTTCTTCAGGAAGTGTCTTTTCTTGGGTAGATTCTTCTGAAATCATGATGAATCAGGGGCCTCTGTTAAACAGAAGTCTTCTTATAGCTGGGAAATCCCTTTTGCTAACTCCTCCTGCTTGACCTCTTGACAAACTATATGTCATCTTTTACTCTTGCACTCCTCAGACACTAGGCACCCTCTCTCTATCCTCAAATCCCTGCTGATGGCTTTCATTGACAATATATTTCCCTCCTGATCTCAGCACCAAGCATCCATACCTGTGTGTTCTTATCAATTCCCTCACACGTCCCACAAGTGTAAATTAAACTCACAGATCCTAGGAGCGACCTGACTTTTGCAGGTTTTGCAAATTGTCTCCCATTCTGGTCAGAAGTAGGATAACTCAGCTTCTTTGTGTTATTCAATTGGCACAAAGTAACTGTAATCCCTGACTTCACAGCACCATTTCCACTCAGGCACCACTGCCCAGATAGCGTAAAAGCCTACCTCAGCTCAGCTCAGATTTCATGCAGTTAAATATTCTGACAGCCCGATATATATCTTTGTTCTAGTTATACTTAAACCCATCCCTGCCTGAAAGACTACTGATTTCATAAGAAATGTTTTTTACGCAGCAACATTAGCACATGGTTGTGAAGAGACATTACAGAGGTTTAAAAATACATTAATAACATGGAAAAAGTAAGTAGAAGAAAAAGTATTATAATATGTGTTCTTGTCATGAGACAGGGAATGCTAACTGAGACTCAGAGGTTTCAGGTTTAAAACAAATTCGTTATTTATTCATAAGTTCAATTTTGGCCCCTTCGCTACAAGAAGGATATGGAGGTGCTGGAGCGTGTCCAGAGAATGGAAAAGAAGCTGGTGAAGGGTCTGGAGCACAGGCCTTATGAGGAGCGGCTGAGAAAACTGGGGTTGTTTAGCCTGGAGAAAGGAGGCTGAGAGGAGACCTTATCACTCTCTACAACTACCTGAAAGGAGAGTGTAGTGAGGTGGGAATCGGTCTGTTCAACCAAGTAACAAGTGACAGGACAAGAGGAAATAGCCTCAAGTTGCACCAAGGGCAGTTGAGATTGGATCTGAGGAAGAATTTCTTTGCTGAAAGGGTTCTCAGGCTTTGGAAGGGGTTGCCCAGGGCAGTGGTGGAGTCCCCATCCCTGGAGAGGTTGAAGAGTGGTGTAGACATAGTGATGAGGGACATGGTTTAGTCAGGGACTTGTCAGTGTGTGGTTAATTACTGGACATGATGATCTTAAAGATCTTTTCCAACATAGGCAATTCTGTGATTATCTGGATTTCTTTCCTACCACATGAAGAAGGAATAGTGGTGCAGATCAGATTGCATGATGCAGGTAACACTCTTTGATTTCATATAAGAGGCAATGCAAATACTATGAGGATGCATACAAAGTTTCTCCTGTCATACAGTGCAGTCTGAGACATGTCCTGAAGAGAATTACTAAAGTACTGAGATGGGAATAGTGGAAAAGATAAAAGGTAGAAAGTAAAATATGTTCTTTTCATATCTTTGTATTTTGAAAGTATGCTAGGTTGACTCTGTAACGCTTTTAAAGGTATTTATAATGCTAGCTGCCTGGTTTTTAACAGCTCAGTATTTTTTCACTGTTGTAAAGGTCTATGTTTTCATGGTAATCTTACTTAGTTCATGATTTGGCCTTGTATCTTTGCTGAGTCAGTTGCTCTATCACCCAATGACCCCTCCCCACCTGAGAAGGGGAATCAGGAAAAAGAAAGGAGACCCACGGGTTGAAACAGAAACAGATTTTATAACATAATAATAAATACTAATATTAAAACTATTGTAAAATACAAAAAGTTATACTCAGCCCATATAGTGCTCACAAGCTGCGCAATCGCAGCAGTGAATGCTGGATGTCGAACACTGCGAGCAGCACGTCTCCAACGGAAGCACAACAGTCACAACGAATGGAAGAGTAGGCAGCAGGAGCAGAATGAAGGGCGAGACCCTCCAGGGATGGCAACCACTGAGAAAAAAAGCCTTCCCCAGCAAACTTCCTAATTTATAGTGAGCATGATGTTTATGGTACGTAATATTTCTGTTGGCCAGCTTAGGTCAGCTGCCCTGGTTTTTGCACCTCCTAACCTTAGCACCTGACTAACTCACAACTACTGAAGACCTTAATCATTGTGGAAACCCATATACCATGGCAGGACGTGAGCTAAAACAAAGTGTCTTAGCAACTTTGTTCTTAATGAATCAGGTGCTGCAGTATTCTCAAAAATGCAGCTTTTCTGAGAATCTATGATTCTATCCCAGCAAACCCAGGACACCTTGTTTTTAAGAATTGAATATTTGTGAGCAGAGTATGTTTCCTTTTGGGTTCCCATTCTTTCAAAGCAATGCCCAGCAGCAGTACAATCACAATATTATGTCTAACAATAATCATATGCAGTCATTTCTAATCACAGTGGCTATGTGTAGAAGCAGCTACAGACTGTTGGAAATGTGAGGAAATGTCAAACCATATTAAGCTGTCTAGAAAGAAAAAGGAAGAGGTTCACAGCTTGATGAGGAAAATTAAAACCTTGCTGAACCATGCTGAACACCTGAAAATATCAAAGAACAAAAGATAAATGGGGAAAAGCCTGAAAAAGTTATGAAATGTAAAAAGGAATAAGGTTCAGTAGAGTAATAAATGATATGAAATAGCAAAGAAAGTAAAGATAAACAATCTATAACTACTGAAAAGCTCATGGCCTCCAATAACCTGCAAATACGGCTCTAATAACTGGGAATTCAGAATATTATGTTCACTTTTTAATACTTTAGTCTGAGCTAGAAAAAGACAGGCCAAAGGGATTTGGGGGTTCAATACAATTCCTACAATAGATTTCTGGACCAGCTGCAGCATATAAGTTCAAGAGAGTGTTTCAGACAGTCCATTAATCAGCAGTGGTTCTCTGTGGAGTCAGTGAAGACCTGGTATATAAGTAGCAAACCATGGTTAGCTTTGTCAGGTGTTACACTTGGCGGTCTCTATGCAAGAAGCCAGTGTTTGGCAGCATTAGATACTAGGAATTCTGAGCCAGTCAGCCCATTCTTAAAAAGGTGTCATAATGTATGCACAAGTCCAGCTGTGTTTGTCTAGAATAGACAGTTTATATTCAGCCCTTTTGCAGAAAGAAAGCGATTTCCTTCTGGGTCATGAGTGAACTCTGTATTACACTGTCTTGGGTATCTGCCCAGTGCCTGGGCACCAAGAGTCATGATACTGGAATAGATGAGTACCAAATCTATGTTAATTGACATGCTTGTAACCTTAGAGTTCAGGTCTTTGGAATAAGGAGTGGAAGGGGATGTAAAGCATATTGCCTGGCTCAGGGCTGCTGCAGTAGACCACGTTGACTGACGTTCATGCCAACCATAGGAAGCAAAGAACGCCAACAGTGCAAGGTATTTCAAATGCACTCATGATCCCTTCACACAGACTGGAAATGGCATATCACTCAAGAGACAACTTCCACCTATTCTAAGATCTTATAGTAGTTATAATTTTTATATCATTATGAGTCTGTGAGAAATTCAGGCTCTGGAAAGTTAGTGTGAAGATAAGGTCAAAATGTCTCCCCAAAAGAGGAGGGTCATCTATATCTTTCTGAAAAGCTGAAAAACATGAAACAAAACATGAACAGAGAAAAAAAGAATGGAAATGATACAAAACCATTTAATTTAGACAAGATTCTTAACATTAAGAAAGAGAAAAGTAATCTAACCATCAGGGAAAACCGCCGGCTTGTGAGAGACATAAAAGTGACTCCAATGAAAACATTTGGGATGTTAAAAAACTGATTGAACAAAAAAGGAAGAAATACACTGCATAGAACAATCCTCTAGTTGCAGGGCAATGAACTGGATGACCTAAGAGCTATTTTCTATTCCTTACATCTATGATTCTGTGATTCTAAATATATATTCAGAATTCAACAAGAGGCAGCGAGACAGTAGAGGCATTGAAGAACATAAATGGAAAGTTAGTGACAGATGAGGTTGATTCTGCTGCAGGCCTAAATGAATTCCTCACCTCATTATTCACTGGGCTGGGGGGGGGGGCGGAAAGGAAAGGAAAAGAAAAAATGGAAGGTAGCATCTCTGGGACTGAGAGACATTCTCCTGGAGGGGAAAGTAAAATGTTAAAAGGCTTTGCTATTGCACTGGAGAAGATAATAAGGCAATTAGGATTGTTACATTTGACAAAGCACCAGGCTGAGATGGATTGTATCCCAGAATCTTGAAGGACAGTAGCAAAGGAAATAGAAAAGCCTTCAGCAAAGGTTTTTGACAGGCCACTAAGGAGTGTAGTCATACTCAAGAGCTTAAGGGTTACTAAAGCTATTCCCAGATTCAAGAAACAGCCAAAGGAAGATTCCAGAGACAAGTACTCTGAGTCTCATTTCAGTTGGGAGAAAGATATTGGAAATATTGCTAAGGGACCATGATGAAATATTTTTAATATATAATTTAATGCAAGTAACATAATGTAAAATCTTGCACGACATTTTAGCATGCTATGGGAGTATAGACCACATTCATGCAGTTAGCAGGGTGGTATACAAAGGAAGAGAAGCCCCAGTATAAACTGTGGTATGAATTGATGGGAGTAAATATTTTCAATTCAGTCAGACATTGCCTTAAAGGTTGCCAAAGCAGAGCTACTTATAGAAGTACAACATTACAATAAAACATATAAAAGCTAAAAAGGAGAAATGCAGTAATACATCCTAGTGGTTAAAGACATTTGAAGAGTTTGGTTACCGCAGTTACATCTACATTACAATCTCATATCAATAGATCAAACCATAATAACTCTAAACTAACTAAGCTCAGTACTACTAGCAGTGCAGTCAGGCAGCACTGAGCTCAACTCAGGCTGCAAAGCCTGACTGACATCTGGGTAAATACTTCAGCATGATCCTGCCTACAATCAACTGTTATCACAACTGCATTACCCTGACCAGGATTAACTAGTTTAAAGCCAGCTGAGGTGAGCCTGTAAAAGCAGGGCTATCTGTAGACATATTCCTAGACTACTGGTCCTCAGTCTTTCAATTTGGTGAATCCTTATTTGAAGCTTAAAGAAAACAACTTCACTTAAATCCTTTTATGTCTGCAGACGTAAACTTGCAAAACAGAAATAATGAGAACTGTATTCCCAAAAACATAAATAAAGTATTAAGAGGTAGTGAATTCTGAGTCTACCAGTTCTAGTCTTCCACTATCTGTAGGTTGTGCCTGTGCCCACACTCCTTCAGAAAACTGTCTTCTCTTTCTCTTCATCCTATAACACTATTGTCTCTCAACCCTCTTCATTTCCTTACCCACTTCCAGTTTTCCCTTCAGGAACCCCCTGAAAAGCTAGACTTAATCCCTGACTGAATCTGTAACCATGGACAAGTCATAAAAATTCAGACCTCTGGGCATCCAAGTCTGATATTCCTTTTCTTACAGGGTGTTATAACCTGCCATATATGTAACAAAATATTATTTCTTTTCTTGCTACTGTTTTTTGTTTCATGCCATCAAGTAGCATGTAGTGTTTTAACAACTGGCAAGAAGAATGGTAAAGAAAAGTCTTTGTCTTAGCTTAAAGAGCTCATAAAAAAAGGAGACTAGTAGGTTGATTCACTGAAGACAGTAAGTGCTGTGTCTTCTAAAGAATATAGGATGTCAGGTTGGGTAAAAGTGGGCAAAGAGGATTTCCTCAGATAACTCCTTTTATTCTAACCTCCTTTGTCCCCACAACAAATTTTTAACTGCCCAAAATGGGGACATCCCACTTCTATGGCTTAGAAGGACAAGATTTTGTGTGTGGGATGACTTAACATTCGGTTTACCAATTGTAAATCTTGCCATGAAATGAAAAGTTGTGGGGAAGTTAGAAATTACATTGTTATTAATAGGATTTTTCTCATTAACCTGATCAGGATTTTTGTCCTTCCTTGCATCTTTGAAGGGCTTTTTAGTTCATATCTCAGCACTCCCCTCCTCCCCTCCCTCACTCCTCTCCTCCCTCCCCATTTTTTCCAGTTGGTTGTCAGGTTTTTGTTTCCTTGGGTTTCTAGTAGGTGCCAGACATTTTAGTAGAGGGTTGACTCCAAGGTCTGCAAAAAGCAATTTTATTTTGTTTATATGACTGTAAACACCTGTTCCAGATGGACAATTTAGGGGATTGTTTGGGATTTGGCTTTTGTGGCACTTTGCCCTGAACAGAGCAGAGTATTTCTAAGAACTGTCTGAGCTGTGCCTTTTCATCCAGCACACACAAAAAGCTACCTCCTGAAGGTAAAACTAAAGTCAACAGGGTCCCACTGGTGTGACTAAAAACATCATTTGGCCCAGAGCTTTCTCCATATTCACAGGGACAGACTCTGCCTGTGGATGCATAAATGCTACTTTCAATGAAGCCAGCTGAAGCTGTGCAGGGAGAAAGGAAAAAAAAAAAAAAAAAAAAGAAAAAAAAAGAGACAGAGACATTCCCTAGTGCTCTTGTGAGCTTTCAGCTTTATAGCACAACCTATGCAGTAGGATTTAAAGGATATAATATGTAACATGCAGAGGGATGACTAGGGGGCATGAAACCATCTGCAAATGTTTGAAAGATGTTTGCATTCCCCTGAGGCATGAAAGAAATTACTTCTTATTTTACCAGATCATTTTCCAAGAAATAGGGGGTCAAAGTTAAAAAAGGGAAACTTAAAATAAATTTCAGGGAAGTGTTTCTGACAGTGTTATTGTCTGTATAATTTTTAAAGCAAGTTCAAAATCACAGGCAGTAAGTAATGCAATACTTCTTATGTTCTCTGGCAAGTTAGGAACTTCAGAAGCAGAGGGTTGGGGTTCAGTTTTCCTGAGAGTGGTCTAATGTGAAATGAGCATCCTAGAAACCCTGAACAGAGCTCAAAGTTTTTCCTTCAGTCAATGTCCTTCTAGTCTCATGACTCTTGCATTCTTGACTACTCAAGGAGTAAGACAGACATTAAGATCAGGGAAGTCTGAACACACTGTGAGTTCAGTACTTGAGGTCAGCTAAATAAACTATTTGATTGGATATTAATGACAAAAGTACAATAAATGAATAGATAAATAGCAAAGGAGAGAAAGAAGAAAAGCCTCCAAGTAAAACTAAAAATGGCCAAAAATCACAAGACAGTGGTATATGCCCAAGTGGTTACACTGAAGGTTGCTTGTATGGGTATCAGACAATCAGTGGGTTATGTGGACTGATGGTAAAGGCAGCTCGTGGCTTGAAGGACAAGGATGAGAAAAGTGCAGGTGGCAGAGGGTAGAAGAGTACAGGCAAAAAATGAAATAAGTTAACAAGATCAAATCATATTCCAGAATCCATACGTCTAATTTTCCCTGCCCAGATAAGGAGATTGACAGAGCTGTACTACTGACTGCAAACTGTTAGTTTGATAGCAATGACCAATAGATTTCCAAAGACACTGAGGAAATTAAAAAAAAAAAAAAAAAAGCCCACAAAACAACGACCAAAAAACCCCATGTTATTGGAAAACTACATTTGCAGTAATCATAAACAACAGCTTTCTGGAGACAGAAACCCAGATGACAGTAAGCATTCCCATGTGTTTTCAGGACCTGCTTCAAATAAGACTATAGAAAACACATTCCATAATAAAAAAATCAAACAAAGAACACAAAACAAATCTGTAACAGTCTTATTTACTTTTAAAGGGGAACTACAAAAAAAAAGGAGAGTTAGTTGAAAAAACACCAGGTGTATATAACATTATAAATTGTTTGCAAGTGGCACTACAGAGTATTTCAAAACAATATACTAAAAGCTCAAGATAAACAAAAAAAAAGATAAACAAACAAAAATTTACCTCCAAAGGGATCAGAAAAAAACTCAACATGGTTAAATGGTAAAGGAGTTTACTGGAAGTGAAAATCCTTCAGAAAAATTGACTTTGTAAAGTATATAAGCCTCAGTAAGCTGAATATAGAAATGTAACAAGACAGGCAGAAAGATTTTGAAGAACAACTTGTTAAAGGTGTAGAAGCTAATCATGAAACACATCAGAAGCAGGAAGTTTGCTAGAAATCACAAGTGGGTGATCAATGTATGTAAAATACCATTCAGAAAGCACAAAGTCAGATTATGTATATGGGAAATAAGCCTGAAGAATTGTCTCAGACTGACTGGACAATGACAGATATTTTTAAGAAATTTGTAAATTGAATATTAACAGTTGGCTAGGGTCTTCAATGTGACATTGCTCAATTAATAACAGAATTGTACCCTATCCCTTAATAGTTTCCATAGTAAAGAAATGTGAGATGGCAAATCTACTAGCAGTCTTTAATATGGTTTTCAGAGTGATCAGGTAAACAACTGACCAGTAACATGTATCCTGGAGTTTTGAAAAAAATAAAAAGAAAAACAATAATCAAGACAGCAGTAAATATCACATGCCTGGGAAATGCCAACATATTCATAGAATCATAGAATATGGGTTGGAAGGAACCTTAAAGATCATCTAGTTCCAACCCCCTTGCCATGAGCAGGGACAGCTTCCACTAGACCAGGTTGCTCAAAGTTTCATCCAACCTGGTCTTGAATGCGAATGCTTCCAGGGAGGCGGCATACACAACTTCTCTGGGGAGCCTGTTCCAGTGTCTCACCACTCTCACAGTCCAGA